>NW_026879705.1:0-276050 GCF_032173495.1 Musca vetustissima | reverse complement strand
CTTTACCTAGCATAGATCAAATCAGAAGTTCGGACCCATTGTACCACTCCTTCTGGTACCTCCACAACAAATGGTCAGCATTTTAAATATCTTTAAATTCAATAACAGGCTAATGGAATGTCCGATTTGAACTAAACTTTGCACAACCAATTATCTTTACCAAGCCTAGATCAAGTCCCAATGTGGGAATATTGGTCCGCTCCTTCTGTTACCTCCCCACAAATGGTCAACATTTTTAATATTTTAAAATCTAATTTTAAAATCCAATATCGGGCAATTGGAACGTCCGATTTGAACTAAACTTTGCACAATCAATTATCTTTAACAAGCCTAGATCAAGTCAGAAATTGGGACCCATTTTACCACTCCTTCTTGTACCTCCGCCACAAATGGTCAGCATTTTAAATATCTTTAAATTGAATAACAGGCGAATGGAATATCCGATTTGAACTAAACTTTGCACAACCAATTATCTTTACCAAGCCTAGATCAAGTCCCAATGTCGGAATATTGGTCCGCTTCTTCTGTTACCTCCTCACAAATGGTCAACATTTTAAATGTTTTAAAATCCAATATCAGGCAAATGGAACGTCCGATTTGAACCAAACTTTGCACAATCAATTATCTTAAACAAGCCTAGATCATGTCAGAAGATGGGACCCATTGGACCACTCCTTCTGGTACCTCCCCCCACAAATGTTCAAAATTTTCAATATTTATAAATCCAATAATAGGAATGTCCAATTGGAACCCAAATTTGCACAACATATTGTCTTCATCAAGTCTAGATCTAGTCCGAATATGGGACTATTTGGTCTGCTCATTCTGGTCCCTCCTCCACAAATGGTCAATATTTTCAATGTATATAAAAACCATATTTAGCGAAAGAAATGTCCGATTTAAACCAAACTTTGCATAACCTATTGTCTTTAAGACTAGATCAAGTCCGGATATGGGACTATTTGGTCCTCCCCTACAAATGGCAAAACTTTTCAATGTTAAAAACTTTTTACAAGTCTAGATTAAGTTTGACCCCGATATTTTATAAAATTGTAAATTTAATTTGATCCGAAGTGAATATCCAATTTGATGAACATTAAATCCGATACCTCATTCATAAAAAAATATACCATATATAAAGCGAATTATAAAACTTGTAATTCCGAAGACCTCCGCAAACCATGGGCTGAGGATACGTATCTGTCTGCAACACCGACTTACGCTACTTTACTTGTTTTTATTGAATTATGTATCTGTGGATTTTATTTGATATTTTGAAGGTTTTAACCGAATTTTTCTATCGAAGTGGCAATAATTTGAGATATCGGATTCCTGGTGAATAAAGAATAAAGAATAAAGATGTGGAAGATCATACCAAGCTTTCCAACCTGAGTGTCTGTAATATGGTACATTATTTTATCAGAGTCGCTATAAAAGGTCCCAACCCAATCAAAGAATTTTGAATGTGCACCACGTGACGGAGGGTATAACCGAGTTGCCTCTAATTTGATATTTTGAGTACCCATTGGGTAGCAAACATCATAAATATCACTTAATATTTGGTTATTGGCCAGGCGTCTTTTTCCAAACGAATTGACTATGTTTTAGCATTACGAAGTGACACTTCGGGGTCTTGGCGGTAAACAGTATCTTCACATGTTTCCATGTTTCCACATGCCCCCTACATAATGATCATGCGTCCTTTTCGGGTGTATTCGTGGGCCTAGCCAAATTTTACCAACCTGAGTGTTTGTAGTTTAATATTACGTAAAGTAATAACGCCAAAATAAGAATCCCGATCGATTTTAGGTGCATTGAATAACCAGCTCATGGTAGAGGTTATAAAAACGGACGAACTTAACGGAATTTTTGCATTTTTTGTGTGCCACTTTGTTAATTATAGACCAACTTTTATACGAAAATTGGGGCTCTGACACTTCTTGGTCGTCTAAAATATGCAGAACATTTTAGTACATTCGTCACTTACCTATTTATTTTACTACGTATTACAAGAAAAATTTGATTATGTATTTTATTCAAAAACTTTTTTCTTGAAAATATGTATGTAGTAGAACAATCAACATATTAAGAAAATCACGACTGGGGCTATCATATATTTAATCTGTTACAAACATATTTTGCTAAAATCTGAATTTGAAACCCCAACCCCTCAATAGGTGTTGTATATAATTAGATGATCTTTTTCTAACACGATTACACACTTTACAAACGAACGGACAGCTACAGATGACACCATTATTTCCAGCTAATTATGAAAAACCGGTGAACCGAATAACTAACTAAATGTGGTGGGTGTGGGAACAATATTTTGATGGCCTAACTGACTTTGAATTCTTAAACAAATCGCTTCCCCATTGTCAAGTGGCGATGTTCGGCAAACAAAAACAATAAATTGATTTGTTACGGAATTCCGAAATAAAAATAAATAATTTATACAAATTTGATACCCTTGGACATATTTTTTCCCATCATTTAAAAAGAAATCAACACATCTTGACTTGAGAATAATGATAACATATTTAAAAATAAATTATTTCATCATTTTGTTTTTCGGGTTTTTTTTGGTTTTGTTTTTTTTTTCTTTTTTTCATGAGTCTGAGTCGTGTTTCGGATGTAAAAACGGCGGCGAATAAAGACTGATTAAGATATGCATTAACTTTTAAATCACATTCAAATATCAGTTTTTATTGTTTAGCCGGCACTTCGAAGTCGTTAAGGCCCAAAACCGCTTTTTAGTAGCAACATTTTGGGAATATTTAAATTTAAGCAGATTTCAAAGACCACAAAAAATAAATGTATAAAAAAATGTTCCCATAATACTTTTACTTTCGTGTATTTCCATTGTGGTGGTTGGTTGGTTGGTTGTTTATTTTTTTCTCAAGCCCGTTTCATATTCATTACTTCGTTAAAATTAAATATTGTTTTTTTTTTTTTTGTTATTTTGAGACGCCCAATGATAAAATTACCATTTTCCGGTTAAATCGTGTTTTTACCACGCTTCACTGCTACATATTGTCATTACCTTGCCTGTCTGTCTGCCTTTCCATCATTATCATCATATTTGCCTGACACTACTGGGAAGCAAAACAAACAACAACTACGACGAAAACATTGAATTGGTGTGAATATTTTGATAGTATCATATATCGATTAATTATATACATACATATATCTATGTATGGATACATACGTACAATATGTATAAGAGGTACATACATATTGTAGGTGTGCTGTGTTTTCTATCATAATAAATATTTCCTTAGAGATATTTATTACCTATACACAATATCATGTTGAGGGTTGTAATAACTTCGGCAGAGACCAATGAAGTATTTTAATCACATCGACTTAATATTTGTGATGACTTAATTCGTTGGTCTACATATACATTAAAAAAAAAAAACAAGTGAATAAAAGTTCGACCGGGCTGAGGTCTATGCCTAATTAGTGACCCATATATGTCAATTTCGAACCCAATATTTTAGTTTTGTATCTCAATTCTTTCCTTCAGGAAGTATAAATATATGGTGGAGATGCCTAAATGCTGGTCGATATATTTCATTATCGTCAAGTTCGAGTTTGGTTACAACCGATGGCTAAATCGTCATAGAATATGGTAAAAACTGACTATTTCGAGTAACGAATATCCCCTATACTATGGTAGAATAGGGCGAATATAAATAATCTTTGGTATAGAGATTTGTTACCATATACGACTACAAAATACCAAACTAAAGCGAACTCGGTTATATAGTTTAGGTAATTCGTACCTATGCTTTCTAAATGGTACTAAATTTGGTACAATTTGAATTTTGGGTGAACAGATAAATTCGGAAATTAGTACTTAAGTATACTAATGCGGTGTACACACTAGCATTTTTGAATGGCACTCTTGCCCAAATTTTGCTTGTTTGATAGTGTGGCCTCACATGTTTGTCATTTATCAGGCAACCACAAAAATATTTATGGTTGTTGGACAGTCAGTAATCGATAATAAAGTTGACAGTCAAAAATGATAGCGGTGTACACGCTTTAATCGTACTAATTTTAGATTTGGGTAAACCGATGAGCCTGGAACCTGATTTTTTTTTAAATAAGACTTCTATTGGTTTTATGGTTTTGGAAATTCGTACCAAATGGTACTCAATTGGGTACATTTTTATTTGGAGATTTCCGTTACCTTTTTCTCTAATCAAACAAACATTGGGTACAAATTATATGAAATCGAGCGAAAATATATGGGAGAGGGGGCACCTTTGAACAGCGCTCATAAAATCTTGGTTTAAAATTTTTCCGACCCGCGACCACATTTTCTCTATCTGCGTAAACCACAGGTGGGTAGCTTCTTCAGTTGTCGACAAATTGTGCATGGGTGACCATATTTTCGCAGGGTCATTGTAAACTTTTATTCTTTTGGTTGTAAGGGCGCAGGAAGAATTCAGTGAGAGTTTCCTTTCGTTACACAAATTTGTTCCATTCCAATAATCATTTCAAACATAACTAATGTAATTTATTTCATATATATTTATTACAAAAAATAAGTTATTATAAATTTTCGTAAAATACCGCAGGTGGGGCACCTTTGAACATGCCCAGTAAACTCCATTAAAAAGCGGAGTTTTTAACTTTTGGCTTTGATGAAAGAAAAGTGTGTTCAAAGGTGCCCCCTCTCCACTATATAAGAGCTTTATAAAAATGTGAACCGATTAATAAAATCCCCTTCCCCTTTTTCGATTTTACATGTTGAAGATTTTCAACCGATCATACTTTATGTGTTTATTCCGATCACAGGAACATCCTAATTTCGAAATTCCAACGCAGTTAGAAAAATTACATATCTGGATCTGGTATGAACTAGGATTATTGTCATCACTTGAAAATTAGCAAAATAACAGACCTATTATAAAATTAGTATTATTTTTATTTTTGTATTCTCATTTTTTTTTTTTTTTTTTTGCAAAATCGCATATTTTCGACTAATAACTGGAAAATAGGGAAGATCTTCAACGATTGTATTTATCGTAGTTGGATGTATCCTACGATAGCTACGAAGGTCCAGAATAACGTGTTAACATTTGGAACCGATTGGATTAATCGTTTTGGAGTTAACGTGCCCGCTTTTACAATAAACCGATTATATCTTCAAGAGTTTTTGAAATTTTCACTTGATTTTTTAAAGAGACATTCTTGAGTGGTTTAAGTTTCAAATTAAATAAACACAAGTAAAAGGTCGTTAATAACCTCCACCACGTGGGGAGCATTAAAAATTCTTTAAGTCGATCGGGACGTTTATATTTTGTTTTTATGTCACAGTAGGTTGCTTATGCTCCGTAAAAATAGCGTTCCAATTTACAGACATTCTAGTCTGAAATTTTTAACGGGACTGTTTTAAATTTGTTTGTTATTCAACATTAAAAAATTCGGTCAGAAATTTATTAATACCGAAAAAGAAGCGTAACTTTGGGGTGGGATTATATCACAACTAGGACCTATTTTAGTACACCGCAAAATTTTGTATAAAAGCCAGCCTTTATAGAACCCTTTATACCAAATTACGGCCCCATTGGTTAGAAAATGCGGCTAAAGTCTTCAAAATTCCGAAAATTGGATAGTACCGCACTTTGGGAGCTATAAAAAACTGGCATTTATAATCTTAGGTAGGAAGATTTGACATCCCATAAGAGTTTGATAAATCAAATTAGAGCAAATTCGGTTGAAAAACATACCTTAATCCCCCAATATATCCAATATGTGGGGCTAACCGAAAACTTGGTCCAATATTGATCATTTTTGTATGGATACTTTTTACTCATTGAGAATCTTAAATATATGCAGCTAATTTATTTGAAATACGCGTCCAAGCTCCCCAAAATTCTGATCTTTAGGGTGTAATGATATATGGGTCTTCCCTAAAAAGTGAAAGTAAAACGTGAATATTGAGAATTTTTAGTAAGAAGATCTGATAGTTAAAGTGAATTCAAAATACCAATATACAGCTGATTCTGATGAAGAAAATGTCCAAAAATCCCCAAAATACCGAATAATGTTGGATACCGTTGTTATATGGGGGCTACCATAAAATATGAATCAATATTGATAATTTTCGGTTGGAAGATTTGATACCCAATGGGAACCAAACGTAGCAAATTAATTCGAAAAAAACGTCACAAAAATACCCCAAATAATACCGGTTATACCAAAACCTGAACCGATATACCCCATTTACAATACTAACTATCCTAGGAGTAATAACAATGCCAGTGTAATATTTCAAAGCTCTTAAAATATTGCGGTCTCTATCTATCTATGATTTCAACAGGCTGACAAACGGACACATTATAATACACTCCACCTTATGGTAGAGCGTCTAAAAATTTATTTTTGGAAATCGAGAATTCGATCGGGGTCCCCTTAAAAAAGCCGTAGACACGTAATGTGAAGAATTTCGTTTTCATCGGACAAATGTTGGACCTTTGGTGCACAAATTGCCAGTTATTGGAAAATTAAAGATTATCCAATTTTCTACAATTGAGATAAATCTCAACATTTTTAAGAGTGCGACCTACTTTTCAATAATACATGTAACTTCTGTTTGTGGCCCTAGCCCACGAAAAGTTACACTTCGAACTTCAGCACATTGACTGTACATAATCTGGAATATCGATTTCTCGAAGAGGAAAACACGTACATGTAGAGTACCATATAACGACCCTGCCCCGTGTAAGGTATTTTGAAGTTACCAGTATGTTTCTAAAATGTTTTGATATATGTCAAAAACGTGTCTGCCCGATTATATGAATTTTAAAGATCATAGCCATATTTTGCAGCAGAAATGTCAGACGTTATATAATATTTTTACTGAAATGTATTTTTTGAGGTCCTAGCCACATATTCCTATACAAGTGGTTGCATTTTTGCATTGTGAGGTGTCAGAGAACAGAATATCAAAAATTATCGCAAAAGGCGTTAATTTCAGTATTTGTTATAAAATTTATTTGAGATACGTTTAGATTAGACTTTAGTAGGCATGTTAACATATCCGAAATATAGTTTATAAAAAATATGACCCTGCTAAAATTAACGTATTTTTTATTCGTTTCATTCAATATTGAGTTTAGTGCAATGTGACGCTAATTGTTTTCGTGTATTTTCTTTTATCATTATTATATGTTCTATCATGACAAGGAAAAAAGTCCTCCATATGTTCCGTTATAAGCGTGTTAACCAGAAACGCCTTCAAATATACATTTTTTTTAATTATTGTTTTTGTACATCTTAAGTTATTTAACTCGATGTGTTTAGACATTTGAACGCGTTGCATTTGGAAAAGCAACAGCTGCTTGATTGACACAGCTGTCTTCTTTTCCAAAAACACAACACAAACAGCAAATCGTTTCAGTCCTCCATCCATCCAACCATTCATCCATCCCCGTTTTAATTGTCACTCATAACAATGACCGATAAAGTGAGAGGTTCGAACGTGTGCCAATACGAGTATAACTTAAAGAATTTGAGGGTTGAAGTGTCTTCTGGAATGTTTTCCGCTTTTTGTCCAGCTGATTATTAGTTGATCGCTTGTTGGCAAATAAGGAACAGCTGTGGTCGTTATTAATAGGAGAGGCGCTATAGCAGCAGCAGCTGATTAGTCAATAATGTCACATGTCATTGAAGATGAGAAGAAAGAAATATTTTACTGAGAATGGAATGAGGAAATATCGATGAGTCCACATTAATGGGGGCAAATGGTCAATAGTTGGCACCAAGGAATTTTTCACTTCGTTGAAAACTGAAACCAGTTGTTACACCCTCTGCCTCTGTTTTGAGATAGAGGTTGAAAATTGTTGTCTCAAAAAGTGTTCAATACAGATGTAGCTCCCACATATTTATTGGTCTTGCCCCATTTTAGGTTATGCGGGATCTAGGCGAATTTTCCAACCGAAGTCGATGTGATATTCCAGGCTATTAGCGGAATTTGCAGACATTGTTCAATGTAGGTCCTGCCCCATGTTTGAATTTTGAAGGATATAGTCTCTTTTTCTAGCCAAAAAATTTGACAAATTGGATGCGGGGAGGTAAAAAAAACAGAAAATGTTCAGTATAGGTCCATGTTTCGACATAATCCTTATAAAAACGTCCAAACACCATTTTACGTATTTTGAAATATATAGGCACATTTTTCAAGCAAAGTGCATGCAATGAAGGGTAAGGGACGCATTCCCAATATAAGTCCACATTTTAATATAGTTTCCTTCTTTAGATTCCGCAACATTTTCGGTATTTTGATAGAGGTGGCAGTAATTTCAGAATTCATTGGTGGTTGAACAATTTGTTTTTTTCATAGAGACCCTTATTTCCATATAGAGGTCCCACTCCATTTTAAGTATTTACCAACAAATTGACTGAAATTTCGAATTCCAAATTATTTTTGTGTAAGAATCTTCTTCAAGCACAGTTCTCAATTCTTAGGTTATAGTGGGTGTAATTTGGCTTTGGAGATTGAAAAATATTGTCAATATTGACTCCTGATTCGACATAACCCTCTTTAGGTATTTTGATAGTCCTAGGCATTTTAGGTCATTTTTGAAGGTCTCATGAAGATTTTAGTTAATTTTTCCAACTAGTATAATATAATGTGGTATAAAAATCAGTTTGAAGGTAGAAAAACATCTACAGTATTCAGGGACAACTTTCACGATAAACGGAAAGAATACAATAAAATGGCAAGAACAGCCAAACGCAACTCCTGGAAGGTGTTCTGCGAAAAGGTAGACAGCATGAACGACTTTTCAAAAATCTAATAAATGTTCACTTCCCACCGAACACATCGACAATGGACGATGTCATGGAAGACAGGGTAGAAAGATACGAGGAACATATAATTGACAAGATAATGGTGTTGGACGCCTTAAAAAGCTTCTCACCATTAAACGCGGCAGGTCCAAACATCGTCTTCCCCGCTTTAGTACGAAGAGAAGCGATATATTTATCACCACATCTAGCCGCACTCTTTAATGCATATATAAGGTTGGCGTACACACCGGAAGCCTGGCAGGAAGCCAGGGTAGTCTTCATACCCAAGTCCGGCAAAGCAAACTACGCAACGCTTTACAAGAGGTAGTACCTTAGCCGTATGCATTGACATTGAAGGAGCCTTCAACAATGTCAGCACTAATACACTTATCCAATCCTTAGATACCTTCAAAGTTGACCGGACAATCATAAACTGGATTAGCTATATGCTAAGGAATAGATGGATTAGCTGTTACATGCAGGACATAACAATCAGAGACAAAGTAGGTCAGGGAACATCATAGGGAGGGATTTTGTCCCTGTGGGTAACTACCATAAATGGACTCTTAAGGAACTTAACCGATGAAGGATTTGAACCAGTCTGCTATGCTAATGACGTTATAGTACTTCTTAGGAGAAAGTATCCTAACTTATTACGTAAAATAGTAATAGAATAGTAGCGGTGCTAGACATCGCCTACAATTGGGCAAAACCGAGGGGCTTAAGTGGACCTCCCCCATTTTCGATTTTCATTGGGCTGGTAACACACATATATAATTGAAGATCTAAAAGAGAAGAAAAATAATTTCCAGAAGTTGAAATGAACTTGGATTATTGACTTTGGTACAAAATTAACAAAATGGCGGACCTTTGAAAATATTGTTTTGGAAATTTGCCTATTTTTGACCACAAACTAAGTTAAAAAATAAGGAAGTTCTTCACCTAGTTCATACGATAGCTATACACTCCCAGAGAAACGTGTCAAAATTTGGAACCGATCGGATTATTAGTTTTTGAGATATCGTGCCCGCCATTCTTAAAAACACAGCTTCGAGAAAAATGCATTTAAAGTTTGCCGTCACTTGATGCTGACACAATAAATCGGCTATATCTTGAAGAGTTCTTGAGATTTCCACTTAAAGGGTTCCGTTTTAACGTAAATCCGGACAAAACGGAGACATGTCTTTTCACTAGAAAGACAAAAATAGGTCAGTATGAAGAGCCCATCTTCCAAAACAAAACGATAGCCATATCAAATAAAGTTGAGTGTCTGGGACTACTTCTAGGGGCTGACAAGGCCCATAATTGCTGATCATTCTGTTTTAATCCTAAGATGATACACTGGATCTATAAGAGCGCGTCATATTACAGGCAACTACCGGGTGTAATACACGCGTCGTATTACAGGCAACTATTGGGTCAACAATCAACACCTTTGATTCAGACCGCATACCTGAAACGAGAGTAATAACTCGTTGCGAAACTATAATACCAGATAGAGAACAATGGAATAGCGGAACATAGTTGAAATGCCTGCTGGTAACTGTTGCTACACACATGGCTCTCGACTAGGAGGAAAATCTGGACTGGGACTTTTCATCGAAGAACCGGGTACTTGTTAAGTTCAAACCCAGGACAAAATACAACAAATATAATTATAATCAATAATTAAAATTATAATTAAGCTATAAATGCAATATCTCCCAAAACTGTATTGGAATGTATAAATACCAATAATAATTTCTCACAATAAGCACAGGGGGATCAAACCCAATATGTTTTTATCTAAATTTTCCCTAATTTTAACTTTCTCTGCATTTCTAGAGAGCACAACAGGCCTCAGGATACAGGCTTATGTGTATGTCCTTCCTTTGTTTGACAAGTGGTAGTATTATCCATCCCTCTTTTCAACATAACCTAGTATCTTTCTCGCATATCCTGCATGTGATGTTTTCTACTTGCAAAACTCCAATTGAATATTGGCTTTTCAGTTCGTTAACTACTACTTCGTACTAAACTAAAAAAATATTTCATACCAAGTTCCAGTCTTCATCGGGCTTCGTCAGTCGACTGTAACATTGCTATTATTTTATTATTTATTTTTATTTTATTTAGTTTGTTTTGGTTTCCCACAATATTATCATAGTGTCTGTCTTTATGACAATCAGCCTTCGGCGCTGCTGCTGCTGCCGCTACTATATTCATATATTTAAACAATAAAAAGCGCCAGCGCTATTGTGAGGCCTATGCGAATGAAACAAAAGATTTCGTAGAAGTCCATTAATTATGACTTTATGGCGAATCTGTTTATTTTTATGTTAATAATATTATAAACTATAGTTGTTGTGTTGTTGTCGTTGCTGGTTGTAGTAGTTGGCATTGTTTTCTTTTGTTGATGATGACGTCTTGACGTGATAGTAGTTTTTATTTCGGTTGTTTGCATTTTCTGGTCGATTAATGCGTAGTAATCAGATAGCTAATCAGATTTGAAAATATTTCATCATGAGACTATATATGTCATTTGTCCGTTAGGTTGATAAGATGTTCAGATACCCCATACGCAATTCGAAAAGGAAAACTGGATTTCTTTTGTAATCTTAATGCGTAAAATTTGCTTTAAAAATGACTATTGCTAGAATGTCGATCTTGAAAAAATGAATTAATTTTTAAATGCAATTTCTCATGAACTGCGACATAATTACAATTTATCAACATACGACCTTTGTAAGGCCACATAGCCTAATATGCCAGATGAGCCGATTAACCAACGACGAAGCGCGTCGCATAATGGTGGGTACTTAGGGTCTTCCCTGGCTTTTGCTTTTCATTGCAAAACTTCGTTCATAAAGCTCGACTCAAATGAGAAAAACACACTTATATAAAAAAACTCTATATAACGTTTATCATAGATATAGGTGTAAGCGGTTTGCAAATGTTGAAACATTATGGGAAGATACCACAAGAGGTGGGCCGATTGGACCCATCTGCAGGTCTGGTAAAAATAGTACAATGTGTCATGTTTGGATGAAATTCGAGATTTGCAATTTCTCCAAATTTTTTTGCTTTGTCTGGGAAATACTGGAAGGAGTAGACCGATATATTACTAATAGCAATGATTGGATGGGATCGCTTTCTTCCTCCGCACCAGCCAGACAAACGGACGAACGCTGGTAAAATAAATCCAATTTTTGAAAAAAAAAAACAAAAACAAGTAAAAAAGTGTCAGTCGGTGTTGCCACAGTCAGTGGGAATGCCGACACTGGGCAATCTTCGGATTTGATCTGGACTTGGGAAAGATAATAGGTTATCCAAAGATTCGCTCCAATCGGACAATCCATTCGCCTGATATTGCATTTATAAATATTGAAAATGTCTACCATTTGTGGGGAAGGTACCAAAAAGAGTGAACAAATGGGTCCCATCTTTGGGCTTAGTAAAAATAATAGGTTATACAAAGTTTGGTTCGAATTTGATAGTCCGTTCGCATTATAAAATTAATTTTTAGCACAATTTTGACCATTTTGTGGAGGGAGGTACCAGAAGGAGTGAACCGATATTCCCATATACGATATGCAAAGTTTGGACTAAATTGGTTACTCTCTTCCAGAGTTATCGTCGGCACCAGCCGGCCAGACAGACGGAGGGACGGACATTTGTAATTCAGCCCCAAATTGTCTGAAACGGATTTGGTCCAAATTCGATGAGGCACACTTCACCGTACCAAAGTGTATATACCCTCATTAAAAATGGGGAAGAAAATTGATATTTCGGGAAGGCACATTTCTATAATAGCAAAGTGTATTGAGTAGTCGATCTAGGCCAAAAAATTTCTCCAAGGATATTTTGAAACCCACTGGGCAACAGAAATACGATATTTCATCGTTTTTTGATGTCATATATTGCTAAAAGTACTGAAACTTATTTGGCATCTACAATGCTCAAGAAATATTAATTTCACCAACTCCTAATAACAATTTGATCTAAAATCTCAAAACTCCAAAATATAGACCGATATTGAACATTTTGGCTAGGGAAATCATCGTTCAACAGTCTGGTTCATCGCTATATTGGTAGAAGATTTGTCATCCAATTCAAACCCAAAATATGATTATTATATCCAATTAAAAATCGGAGTATACCGCAATATATGGGGGTGGATTGATATTCATAATTCTTATAAGAAGATTACTGCTGCAGGACTCAACCACATCGCATCTCAGACTTGTAAAATGTAAGAGTTATTGTTGAGAGGCTTCTCGATCCTCAACATGTGAAAGTTTGGTGAGCTTTATGTTCAGGAGGATATTAGACTTTTCGGAAAAATAAGGTTAGATCAAAAGTTTCACTGAATGATTTGCTCTATCGAGATATGATTAAAGATTTCTTATGGTCGAAGTTAGATGGTACAGATCTGGAAAAAAAATTCCTTTAAATAAGACCAAGCTATCTCTCGAAGAATTGATCATAAGTAGCTACCAAGATCCTATCAGATCAGAAGAGGCTGTAATATGGCATTCCAGTTTCATGAAGGTCGAAAAATATATTTGCAGAAAACATTCAATATTGCTAAATATATTGACATAGCCTCCATATAAGAGTCCCGTCCCGTTTTACTTGTATTGATTATCCTATGCGCATTTTCAACCAAACGACTGTAATTTGATATTTCCGGTTCTTAGTTGGTATAAAACTTCATCGAAAAAAGAGGTAAGAGGTAAGCTATGAAACAAGGAAGTATGAGGAGGTAGGTAAGTAGTTTCGATAGCTATAGAAATTCGGACAGAAGACGTATTACGTGCTAAGGTTGCACTTTCCCAACCACTTAAGGTTTCTAATGATGCTGTAGATTAAAACAGGTTCCATAGTTGAATAGAATCTTAGACACACTGGAAAGTGAGCTGTGCCGTCTGTAGACCAGGACTGGACAGCTACACAGGAGATGCTCAATTGTGTCCGTCTCCTTCTCGTCAACACAGAGTATGCAGTAGTAAGTAACATCATTTTCCCACTTACTGGTAAAGGCCCTAATATGACCAGTAATGACTCCTACCATTACTCTGATTTCAGCTTTACCCAAGTTTAACAGTGAGTCTGTTCTCTTGGTTGACAGAGTCGGCCAGATAGATCTTGACACATTGCACCTAGGTTCGTTGTGCCAGAATTCATTGGTTCGTTGGTCGAAGAACGCATCCAAATTCCGACAAAGGTGACAGATAGGTGGTTTGATTGAGCCATCATTTGCTAAATCAGTAGACAGAGATCCGCGTCTAGCTAATTCGTCTGCTTTTTCATTACCCGTGATGTCACAGTGTCATTGTACCCAACACAACCAATAGCTGTAAGTAAAATTGCTCTACACACGAGGACGTCCTCAGATTTGATGTTGCAAGATTTGATGGCTTTAAGAGCAGCCTGACTATCCACAAAGATAGTCACCGGTTCAACGATCTCTGCATCCAGACTTTTTATCAATTCCGCTGCCTTCCAGATCGTGAAGATTTCAGCTTGGAAAAAACTACAATTGATTTCCGGCTTGTAGGTTAGCTCAAGGCCTAGCCTTTCACAGTAGACTCCTACCCCCGTACCTTCTTCCATCTTGGATCCGTCTGTATAAAAAGCCAGACCGTCCAGAGGAGGGTTGTTACGTTTCCAGTCGTCTCTACTAGGAATAACGACTTCTACATTGTCAAATCTCAGGACTGGTGAGAGTCGCTTAGTTGGTCCAATGTCATACCTAATTCGTTCAGGATAAATAATTTAAATCGATTCAAAGCAAATTTCAATGGGACACTACACTAATTTCAGTACGCTGGCCCATCATCGGGTCTTTGGTGAACCATTTTCTTAAAATCGAACCAAACTATACATAGGAGCTATATCTAAATCTGAACCGATTTCAATGAAAATTTACACGCCTTAGGTTATACATGCTTCAGTACGTTGTGCTAAATTTTGCGACAATCGGGCCAACTTTGGATCTTTGGTGCACCATTTACTTAAAAACCGATGAAGCTATATATGGGAGCTATATATAAATCTGAACCGATTTTTCATTCAATTCGGATCATAAATACTACCTGTAATTTGTTTACAATGGACAGACGGTCGGACGGACATGCATAAATCGACTCAGTAAGTGATTTTATTCACATTCTCAAAAAGATCCAAGGGTCCAACTCGTTTCTATTTGCCTCTTACAAACATATGCACGAAGACATAATACCCAGTTCCACAGTATGGTGAGAGGTATAAATAGAACTAAGGATGAATTATTTAACATTTTAACATTTTCGCGCAAAGGTTTGAATCAGAATTTTCCAACGTGAGTGTCGTAGGTGATTTGGTATTTCCTTTTTGCAAAAATAAAAATCTTCTGGTAGATATCATACACTGTTCCATGAGGTGTATCAGTCCGGGCCAGAGTGTGCCGAACTGTTTATGGTGGATGGCATAAGAAATTCGGCCTGACCCAAATTAACTACTTTTTTATCTGTTTTATTTAATAACTACTGTGTCATTAGCTAAGCTGTTACGATTAATTGTTAATTGTTCTAGTACTTAGATTTTTTTCAGGACTATAAGATTACCATGAACCTCTTCAATGCGCATGCATTTTTATATAACCTACTTCTCTTGCCCTGCAATTGCCATCGATATTAAGTAATTCAATTTATATTCGAATTTTATGAGAAATATAAATAAAACAAACATCAACATTTGCCTTTTTGATGAATGTACATGCACGTGCCTAATACCTGACAGACGCTTCTGCCATCTTAAAACAAAAAAGTGCCTCAACTCTTGTTCTTGGAAAAGGCCCAATTGAATATTAGAGAGAGAGATGCAACATTGCAATAACTTGTGGTTTCAATGTTTACAAATATCTTCAATGCCCCACCATCCCATGGCCTTGTGTATCGGCTTCTCTCGCCTGGAAACGGCCTTCTGTTTGTGATGTCGTTCAAATGAATTATTATTTTCAAACGAATTGTTTTTCGTTTCGTTCATTGAAAATACCAAAAAATTTCATTTTTTTTTTTTGTATTTCTCTTCGAACTGAAAATGGAAATACATTTTTTGCCTCCTGTGTGTGTTTATTTTCGTTTCCACAATGATGTCGATGATGACGTCTGTTTCGAAGAAAAGTCTTCATTAATTTCTTTTTTTGAATAAAACAAATAAATAATTGCATACACATGTATGTATTTACATATGTATTTATAGGAAAATATCTGATTGAAATAAAATATAAACGCTGTACGACGTCACTACAAAAAAAAAAGTTGTTGTGCGATAAATTTGTTCGCAGGTGCCTAAGAATGTTTACGTGAGCATAGATTAAAAAATTTGGAAAAATTATTCACACAGACCGACTAAAAGTATGTTAACTTGAAATGCTAATATGCTTATTTTTTCTTTTATTTGTTGGAAAAGTCCCGATCGGGTTATGTTAGGAAGATACTTAATGTAATCCAAAATTTGATACAAAATTCTGATCTCCAGAAATTGGCCCTTGACCAGAAAGTTCTTTAACCACATCTCATTATAAATACTTGAATCCGATCGATGTTAGTAAAGGTTAAAATTCGTCATATTCAGTCGTTACCATCAATCCTAATTTTATATCCTTAGAACTTATCTGCAAAGACGGTGTGTAGTCCACTAGAAACTTCATCCTACCCGCTATTCCAACTATTCAATTCTAAATTCATCGTCGTCGATAATCCTCGTCCTCCTTACCTCATCAAATATATCGTTAACGATTATACTCAATTCTACACTTATACAATTACCAACTTCAATGATCGGAATATACTCTCTGATAGATTTTGACAGCTATCATTGAACCTGACCTGCATTTTCAATCGTTAAGTTAGAGGTCTCATTTGGTGAAGTATTTAGGAATCTGGAAGAATATCATTCTATGATCCCAAATTACTACATTCAGAAAAATTCCTGTACCTAGAGCCAGAGTCGTCAATGTGACGTCGTCACTATTTGATTGACGTCGATATGTTGCCCCTATTGCATATCCTATGATTATATTTTCATATAAAATTGAATTTGGACTCAACTCGTGTGCGTTGGCGTAACAGCCTAAAAGGTTTATCTTCTGTCCAAGCAGTGAGATGCGTATAGTTTTTGCAACAAAAATCAGTCACCCTATCCTTATAAAGATACAGCTCCTTAACGAGCAGTTCAGCTGCTGCAGTCTTGCAATTATGCGGATTAACCTACATCACACTTGTTACTGGTCAATGGCATTAATTGTTAAAGAAGTCCGAGGGCTCCTTAGTTCTACATTTAATAACAATGACCCCTTTGTACAAGATGACCTGGCCAAACTGTAGGTTCCGACGATCAACTTCTTTGTTCAAAAAGTGTTCTTCGATGCTCCCATCGGGATCAGCTCGATCAATGAATCCCACTCGTAGTTCTTCAGGAGACCCTCGTTGGACAGTATCTGAGGACTACATCCTCTTCACAGTAACTAGTTTTGTTAGAGGTTTGGTCCCCATATTTTCAGCTGCAGCATAAGTCAACGTAGCTATCGCAAGCAACTACTACTTTAGGTTTATCCAGCAAAGTTGATCTTTTAGCATAGTCCATTTATCTCTATTTCCTACATTTAATATGCCTTGTATGGGTTCTAATATTAATACCAGTAGCATTCGATTATATACATGCTTGGAATATTTTAACCTTGGTTTCCCTGGATATATGTTAGCTTTTCCGTTAATTTTGTAGTCGTCCGAATGCTGCTCTTGCTATGTTTAGTCTATTGAAGCGGTTCGGCCATTCTCTGTTCGCTCATCAAAATGAATTATGAACTAGTTCCATAAGAATCATGTATAAGAACACAGACATGAACTACTGTAGCAAAAGGAACATGTAAGCGAAAACCCGCTTACATGTTCATGTACATGTTAAGTAGCTCGTCGAATACAGAAACAGAAAGAGGAAGACCCGTAGAGTGAGAAAGGGAGTTCTCCAAGGGGGATTGTCTCTCCAGAACTGTTCAACCTTTACCTCTCTGATATTCCAAAACCGATCGTAATGTATGCGGATGAATGTTCGATCATGGCATCCTTTATGTGGGTGTATAAACGTCTATGAAAATATCCACCAACAAATTCACTTGCCAACTTTTCGCCAATTGGACGACAGAAATGAAGCTCTCGTTGAACATAATGGTGGATGGAGAGCTGATTCTGACCACCAAGTACCACAAAATATATTCTGGCCGCGGAGGCCACTGCTGTTTGCTATAAGCTGAGAAGTAGGAACAAGGTTCTCCAGTAGCTGGACGTCAGCACTTGGTGTGCCGACAAGGAGACCGTTATAAAGCAATAGACCGGTCAGTGATTAGATATGCAGCGAAGAGACCTGCCACAATTCCGCTCTTCGAACTGCAAAAGGGAGTCTTCTCATGACGCCAATGAACCATCTTCATGAGGAAACGAGGCTCATACCCGTCCATCGGCACAATCAAATGGTGTCGATGCAGTACCTGCTTGGACGTCTGGAACACGGCATACTCAGCTTTTCAGGAGGCTTTCTCCATACAGGCACATGAGGAATGATCTTCATGATTTTTGGAGTGCTCAAGCAAGCCTGAGTAGCATTCATACTGATTCAATCGCCCAGGCAGTAGAACAATAGCGTATGAGTGTTGTACTCGAAGACCATCTACCATCCAAATCAGATCAGCGGAGAATTAGTTGCCTATACAGACACGAGTAGTCTTAGCACAGTTATGATCTGGATGGTACAACCGACCCAATTCCTACTGGGCACAATACACAACAAATGCCGAGCAGGTGGGCTAGGCCCACACTATACGTTGCACTTATTCAAGCTGTCACCTGTCACCGAAATATCGATGGAAGAGGTCTATACAGGTTGAAACCTTGCTGAATTTGGACACAGAGGAGCTCATAACATATATGCTTCAACCAGATGACTATGGCATATTATTAAATAATATTAGAACTTATGTTCTGGAATTTCTCATATCTAATATTCCCTTAATTAATATTGAAAATAAATATGATTACAACAACACCATATGTAATTATAAACATGATGTTGTTGATGTTTGCTAATAAATGCTAAATACATCCCCACCCACATAATTAATATGATAAATATAATATTGCCACGGATAATAATATTTTGAAATGTATCCAATGCATGACAAAACTTTTCTTCCAATACGTTAATCATATTCAAGCCTCGAACATGAAAGGATCCATCAAACTTACACCATCGGAACAGTTTGAGAAGTTCTTGGCTGTTGTACAGACAACTGCCAACATACTTGGTGTAAATGTTATAAGTCCCGCTTATCGCATGAATTGGGCTACCGCGCTTATCTTATGCTTGATAGTATCCTATATCAGCTTTACATTGTACACGCTTTATATTGGCGTGATCGCTATGCAGTCCTTCACATTGGTTCTGCAGTCTCTGTGTATTACGGCCGTTGGAACGCAGGTGAGTTGTGGTGGAAAGTCATGTATATCCTTCAAAGTCCAAGAGATCGAATCCTCCTTTTACCCACATACACACAGGTGGTTAACAAATTTGTGAATGCGGTTACCTATCCAAAATTGATACGTTTTGTTTGTGATGAACTGAGGAACATCTACAAGGAATACGAATGCAACATAAATAAACGTTATAGTGAAACCTTGAAAGATACTCTGGCCGTGGTGAAAAAATCAATTTGGATCCTCTTCATAATCAATAACATTTTGATGGCAAGCGTTCTGGCGGTACCATTTTACTATTCAATTGTACGAAATGAACACATCGATATGATCCAGCTGGTCGTACCGGGTGTAGATAAGAATGGCCCCAGCGGCAGATATATTTATCGTTTATTTCATTGCTGCTGTCTGTTTTGCTCCACGTTTGGCTCGTTCGCCTATGACACGTTTGTAATTCTATTCGTTCTCCATATACCGCTGACGAAGAATATTCTCAAGTTGAAATTTGATGACTTGGATGAAGTATTGGAAGTGCCTGCCAAAAATCGAACGGCGAAGACGGAACCATTGTTAAAGGATATTTTTCAGTGGCATCGAAAATATATAATGTAAGGACAAGAAGTGAAAACGCGGTTAAGTTCGGCCGGGTCGAATTTTTTAATATCCTCCAGCATGAGGAGGACATTCAGTATACATTAAATCGATTTGGTAAATTGCTGCCAGGAGAAAACAAAACACCACAATGGGAAAAATTGACTAAAATACCGAAAATCCAAAATATAAAAAATTACAATCAATTTGGTTGAGAAATGCGTCCGAACTCTCCAAAATACGGAAATTTGGAGGTAATGTCATATGGAAACTGCCCTAAATAATTAACTAATATTGTTAAGTTGGTAAATTTTCTACTCAATTAGAACCTACGCTATAAAAGTACAACTATTTCGGTTGAAGTTTGTGTACCGTTATACGGGGACCGATATATCCCATTGGCAATACCAAACACCATAGAAGTACATGCAAGAGCTTTACGTTATATATTGCGGTCTCTATGACTAAATCGACAAATACGATCCTCGTTATGGAGGTTATAAAAATATAGTGTAAAACACACATATTCGAACATCACTTCCAAATCGAATATATATCGGAACACGATCGTTTCCAACCTCACACAAACGGCAATTATTTATTACATTAGAATAACATTTGGAATTGAGAAAGCTGGTACTGGGGATTTTGCCAATATAATAGACAATAGATAGGACTGAATCTCAAAATTCTTGCAAGATCTTAAATATAAACGCCAATTATCAACGTAAAGCCTTTATGAGGCCACATTGCCTAATATGCCACTTGGCCAAGAAATTGAGTTCTATTATGTTCAGTTGCCAGTTCAGGATTTTTCCAGTGTTTTTTTTCCATTCTTAGGAATTGATTCATGGCGGCTCGAGGAGCCAAGACACTTGTCAGATAGTAAATTCTGTTTAAACAGTAGCCTTACGACATATTTACCGCCTGGCCCTTTCAGAAAAAGTTTTCTCGTTAGAGGTGAATTCTAATTCCCAGAATTTGTCAACTCTTCGTTCAATGGATCAACGGTTGTCGTCCAGGATGTACACGATATAACGTTCTGAGAAATTGGTTTGCCACTAATTATCCACCTAAATTCCGTGCTTTGAGCCATACCATACATATTCTTTTCCAATCCATGAATTCCTTTTTTATTGCCAAACTTCGATCATTAAGTTCAACTCAAAAGAGAACGCCTAAAAAACTACATAATCGGCATAACCTGTAACATTTATTTTGAGATGGTCAAACTCCACCACGATCTCACTTATCCCCTGGAGCCAAATTTGTACCCTTCCCTGTGTTGTAGCGTACGGAACTCTCCCCAACCTATATATTAATCTCTAAGAACGCCGCCATCTCTAAAAATTCACGTCTCTCTCAATGTGTTCGACCACCTGATGTAAGACAATATCCCCTGATCTGTAATTTTCTTATTTCGCAGATGTGCTTATCGGCTTATGGTGTTTTGGTAAGGTATGACTTGGTTTCCTGTCATATTAACATTCTTCCACAGACTTGGTATCAATTTTAAACGCGTACAAAACCTAAAAATCTATCTTAGCGAGGTAAATACCCGGTTAGCCATGTGTTGCAAATTAACTGATATTATAACAACTGGTCCCCGAAATTTAATAAGCTGAAAATCAGACATTTTTCATCCTCTCATCCGCCACCTCTTTTAAGGTGGTCCGCGTACTAGAGTTGAATCGTTCCGGAACGAACTAGTTCAATGGAATTATTCATCTAAACGAACGATCGGTACTAATCGTTCCTTTACTTCAGTAGTTCTTTTTGGTCATCTTTCACGTAGTTACATTGATCCAATCGTTCATCTAGTTTTTCCCATTCATTGACCTAACCAATCATACATTTTTCATCCTTCACCTCTTTTGAGGTGGTCCGCGTACTAGAGTTGAATCGTTCCAGAACGAACTAGTTCAATGGAATTATTCATCTAAACGAACGATCGGTACTAATCGTTCCTTTACTTCAGTAGTTCATTTTTGTCATCTTTCACGTAGTTACATTGATCTAATCGTTCATCTAGTTTTCCCCATTCTGATGTATACCACCAACTGATGTATACCAATGAACGATTGAACTAAAAGAACTATGGAACTAAATGAATAACGTAGTTTCTTTTGTGGAACGAACCAAAAAAAATCGAACCTTTTCAGGAACGAGATTGTTCAACTCTACCGTGTACCATCAATTCTTTCAATACTATTTATGGATTTGACGTCCTTAAATATTACTTTCCGAAATCTGACAGCTTTATTTACTCTTTCAATTTACTCACTAATGCACTACCAGGAATTGCGTTTAATCTTCCTGATATCCCTGTTCACGCAGCAAACGGCGATTCCAAAGGTCTAACAGCATGGCTTCTGTTCAAAAGCAAAATTTTACTTGCCACACCATTCATTGATACGAGAAGGTAGCTTGACTACGAAAGTGTCAGTGGTATTCGATGCGTCTGCGAAATCCACAAATGGAATCTGCAAACAATATTTGACAATTCGTTCATTGCTTTCTCAAAATCCATAGACGTTTTGAGATCATATTGACCAACGGATGCATATCCGTGGCAATATTCGTGACAAAACATTCGTTCTTCGGGAATATGTTGCGAATTCTCCATTCAATTTGCTTATTGTTGAAGCCACATTGCCATTGATTTATAGTGCGTTTAAATTGAACCTGATTTCGTTAAACCAGTGAGTTTAAATTGTCAATTCTATTGTATATATGTCAAATCAATCCGCATAAAGTAGGCTAACCCGGTAAAAAGATCTAATGTAAATGCCGTTTTATTCCTCTATGTCGTAAAAATTATTCCATCTGAAACAAATATTCAACATTTTTTAATCCATTGAAATATAAATTTATTTAATTTTTAGAGAGGTGTTCGAATATGAGACTGTGTATCAATACGTAATGTCCAAATGCTGAGTATTACGTAATTATAAATTATTTTTATTATAATTCTATGTTTTGTTTCCCTTCTCCTCGTACTTCCAGTTTAGTAGAATCAGTACACGTTCTATTTTTCTGGATAATTTTTGTACAAATCGGTACGGCCACATTTGGCATTATTTCCGCTCTGGTTTGTCATCTTTTGCACATATGGCCAGTTTCTCCTGTCTATTTGGTCTATTCGTTTGTGGTCTTGTATCTATATTGTGCTCTTGGAAATGTCGTGAATACTGCAGTTGAGTATAAATGTTGAAAATTTAAGAATTCACCTTCGTATAGAAGCGCTTTTTATGATTTCGCTTTATAATTTCAGAATGATGACATAACCGTCGCTATATACGATTGTAAATGGTATGAATTGTCGGTACCGGAACAGAAAATGTTACTCACCATGTTGAGGATGTCACAGAGTCCAACCACTATGACAATTGGTAGCGTGATGCCATTAAATTTGAATACAGCCTTGCAGTTAACAAAAACTATTTACACAACTGCTATGCTTCTAAATGAATTCATCAAGTAATTCTCTTTGGAGAAAAAAATGCAACGATGTTATGCAGAACTAGAAGGAAGGAAATTTAAATTTGGAGGACAATTATTAGAATATTACGCACCGATATTGCACACAGTTATTATATAGCACATAATATGTCACATGCAAAATAAAATTAATCTGGAACATAATATACAATGTTTTTAAGTTCTCTATGAAGCAATGCTAAAAAGTATTGGAATGCTTTCCACTGAAAAAAATAATTCGTATATTATATGAATAGTGTTCAGAAAGTGTTGCAATGACGGGATTTCTGCATTTTATGAATACAATCCATAAATACGGTTTTCTTTTCTGAGAGAGAGAGAGAGAGAGAGAGAGAGAGGCAAAAAAACAAATTGGGAGGGTGCCTGCTTGGTGGAGGTCTGGCACAGAAATTATTTGTCATTTTAACTTTTCTATTTTGATTTTATGTTTTATTCTTCTTCTTCTTCGTTATGTTCATGCTCTGCGTCATTAGAACAACCATGTACAATGATAAACATTCGTTGTGAGCTTGTTGTTCGCATCAATACTTGTTTGATATGTTGTATTTAGCAGTTATATCGAAATAATTTGGAAAATACATATGCGAATTTTATAACAACAAAGCAGATTTCGTCAATCGCAGTCAGTGAATGAAAAATCAGTAAAAGTAGTCAAATAAAAGTTGAAAAATAAGAAACACCAAGTAAGGGAGAGGCAAAGGACGATATCAAAACACAGCCGAACAGTGAATGGTGGTGGTGTTTTCATTTTCTTAGGAATAGTTATATTAGGTTGGGGAAAAATCCATTAGGCCGGTTGTCAAAAAGTCGATAAAATAGGAGAATTGATCGAAGTTGACCGGCATGTTAGCAGTCGTAACATCGCCCAGGACCATAAATCGACCATAAACTGTTTCAAACAAAGCTGGTTTCAAAAAGAAGCTCGATGTTTGGGTGCCACACCAATTAACAGAAAAAATGATGGATCGAATTTCTGTCAACAACTGGGTCGTTTGAAGATAGAAATTGACCTGAAACGGTCAGAACGCTAGGCTACACACATCTACAGTGACTCGTCAGAAACTTTGGGAGCTTGGTTGGGAAGTTTAATACAGTCCGGACTTGTCTCCAAGCAATTATCATATTTTTCCTGCATTGCTAAATTTCTTTAATTATAAAAAATTGAAAATCGTCTACTAGAGTTTTTTGGCAAATAGAGAACAGGACTTCTATGAGAGACGCATTATGAAGTTATTTTTAAAATGGCAACAAATCGTACAACAAAACGGAGCAAATTTTGGCACAAATCGGACATTCCGATGTTAAATAAAGTCCTATAGTTCATATAAAAATAATGGATTTATTTTTCCCCAAACTACTTTAAAACCAGTGAGCGGAGCAGTATAGTCGGACGGGGCCGACCATACGATACCCTACACAACTTCCATGAAAATCTAACTTTCTGTGATTCTATATTCTGAGATTGGGCAATATTTCGCGATATTCGCACACTTTTGACTGGCTAGAGGTCAGCAAATGTTACTAATAATCAGTACAGCACCTCTAATTACTTGTCCAGATTCCCTTCGCCGAGGGTTGTGTTGTGATGTTCGGCTTTCGACTCGAAAAGTACAAATAATTAAGTTTTCGGTCCACTTCATCCGAAAAATATTTTCTGAACATTTTAGGCGTTGTCTTTGACCATAACTGGAACCTCATGGAACATTTCAAAGCGATCAGCGCTATATTTCCGCCCTCCAGTGTGGTAATAGGTTACTAAATAATATATGAATACGTAAGCACCTGCAAATATTTAAGCCTAACTCCCGCATCCGAGTACCTACGACAATAAAATTGGTATCAATTTAAAGGTCAACCACACCTCTTGGATGTACTATCAATTTCTCGGGTCTATGTCTTTCAATGGTAAATATATACGCTATAGAATACAAATTTTGTCATTTATCACACAAAAGTTAGGGTCCATTTGGCCCGCTAAATATTGTCCGATCTTTATCAAAACAGACGTGCTTATTCTTTGGCCTGATCCCCTTCTCCATTCACGGTGTTTGGGCCATAATTGCGGCCTCTGGAGCTACCAGAAAAACTGACAAAAATAAAGTTTTTGGTCCATTTCATCCCCTAAATATTAACCGATCTTTTCCAAAAACAATAGGGGTCTTCATTGGCCAGAACCCATCCTACATGCAAAATGTCGTGAAGATTGGTCCATAACTGTGGCCTGTATCGTGTTTACAAATTATAATGGACAGACGGACGGACGGACGGACACACATGTCTAGATCGACTCAGCTAGTCGAGATATGACGATCGGAATACTTAAAGATGGGTCTAGGACCAATATTTCGCGGCGTTACAAACTTTTGGGGCTTCACAAAGCTATAATTCCCTGACAACATAGTTGTGTAGGGTATAAACACTGTTGCGAGAAAAACACGTTTAAAGTTTGAGAATCACTAAGAGAAATTCGAATTTGCTCGAAGGCATGCTCAGATAGAGTGTCACATTTTACGCACTTTTCACTCTCAAAGGAGCACGCGTGCGGGGTTTTGCCTGATGCGAGTGTTTCCCTTTTTTCGAGTGTTTCATATGTTTGCACTTTTTAACAGGGATGGTCCGTGTGACGAATGTGACGTCGAAAAAAAACACCTATATAAAATGTAATAAATATAGTAAACGGCATTTATCTTACCATATACAGTTATTTAATAATATATATATTATTTGTACATATATCTGACTATTCCTTACTAGAACTGATAAAAAATTCTAAACTTTTTGAAGAAGAAAATTTTTAAATTTGATATGAATTTGAGTAAAGCGTACGTAATTTCCAAATTGATTAATGGAATAGTTTTTTTTTAAGAAATAACTAATGGTTTTGGGTGTGTTTCTGACGTATGTAATATACGTCGGAAATGTATGTCATTTACGTCACTGCTACTGAGGGGCCATCTCTGTTTTTTTATTAAAAAAAAAATTGTAACCTCTATGTCGAACTCTAATATCCCCCGCTAGCCACAATGTCCGATTAATGAAGTTGCTAAGCAGTTCTTTCACAAATTATTCGAAAAAAAAAATAATTAATTTCTAAGAAGCCATGGAGACATCGGTAATTAAATGCAATGCACTTTTTTCGAACATTGCCTTGGGTAGTTGATATTCGGTCACGCACATTTTTTGTTGCTATTACTCTTTGCTCAGGCGTCATATTCAATTATTAGGAATTATACAAAAACAAACAAACAAACAACAATAAGTACCAGCAGCAGCAATAAACCATAAAAAAATCGCTGCGTACACTGAAGCCCTTAATGGGTATTTCCGACAATTAGGTCCGTTTCAGAGAAATTTCATTTACGTAAAATATTATTTTTTTCATCATCGTCGTGGTTGTTGTTGTAGTTGTTTTTTGCTTCTTATATGTATTTATTTTATAAAGAGTTCACGTGAAGTGGTAAAAACGCACGGTTGATTGTTATAAATTTCATAGAATAATTTATTGCATTCCGAGTGTTGATAAAAATAATAACAAACAAAAAAAAGTTGTATGCGATTAGAGGAGTAGTGGAAGTAGTAGAGTGACGTTCTTTGAACAATTCTAAAGTTAACGAACCTTTATCTGTTATCATTACTTAGGACCCCAGGCGCACGTACACATAGAGATTGTATCTATCAGTAGCGAAAATCATGGTATATGCGGTGTTATCACAATTACAGTAGATATCATTTATGATGACCTCCGTTATAACAGAATTTTCGGAAATTTCTTAACACAAAATTCCTCTGAAGTTTAAAGTATCGTAAGAAGTTATGTTTTAGTTGAAACTGGTTCGAACTGCTAGGAAGTTGATAACTTTGATAATTTTTGCAATTGTAGACAACTCTTCCATTTCTAATTTTAGCTAAATTTGGTAAAATTATTTTATTTGCAATATTGAATCATTGAACATGAGTCGTTTATTTTGAAAGTGGTTTAAGTCCATTTGTTCTTATAATGAAATATTTAAAGGTTTGGGTTTGATTTGTTTCAAAAATATTTTTAAGTGTTATTAATTTTGTTTGTGCGACTTTGTTCCCTTAAACATGATAGAATATATAACATAATATGTTTTGTAAAAGTTTCTAGCAAAACCAACATTTATATCAGAACTTAAAATGGACTTTCAAAATAAACCACTCATATTGTAGGCAATACGTTTAGTAATCTGTCCGATTTCATCACAACTGAACGCAAACCATTACCGAATCACACAAAACGTATTTCCGGACCTATTCGACACAACTCAATCTTGCAGTAATGTACTAGCGATCATCGAACTTTACAATACCTCTTTTCCAAAAAGTCTTAAGTTTAGTCGATTACTTCTTTATTTGACGAAAATGTTTTCTCTATTAACATTCTTTAATAAATATAGTAGATGTGGAATCGCAAAGATTTAATCCATTATTTCTGAATCACCACACTGTGATACAGGGTATTATGTCTTTGTGCATATGTTTGTAACAGGTAAAAGGAAACGAGATAGACACGTGGTTCCTTTTGAGAATATGCATAGAATCACTATTTAAGTCGATGTATGCATGTCCGTCCGTCTGTCCATGTTAAATTGTAAACAAAGTACAGGTCGCATTTATGATCCGAATTGGATGAAATCTGGCATAGGTCACTTATTTGGCCCAAGGACGAACCTTATTGAAATTAGGAAAAATCGGTTCAGATTTAGATATAGCTTCCATATATATTTTCATCCGATTTAATGTCAATGGTGTACCAAAGTCCCTATATATCATCCGATTTCCACGAAAGTTGGCACAGCGTACTGAATTAGGTCTAGAATGATGTATGTTAACTTTCCTGAAAATCGGTCCAGATTTATATATAGCTCCCATATATATATATATATATATATATATTTCCGATTTAATGTAAATGGTGTACCAAAGTCACTATATATCTTTCGATTTGCACAAAATTTGGCACAGCGTACTGAATCTAGAAAGATGTGTGTTAAGTTTCCTGAAAATCGATCCAGATTTAGATATACCTCCCATATATATATATATTCTTCCGATTTTATGTAAATTGTGCACTTGTGTGTCCGATTGCCACACAATTTTGTACAATGAATTGTAGTTAATCTCTGTCAAGTCGCATTGAAATCGGTTCAGATTTTGATATAGCTTCTACATATATATTTTCGTCCGATTTTACGCCAAATTGACATAACTTTTGCACAACGTACTGAAGTTAGTATAACCTAGAAGTTGGATATAAATGCATCAACAAGGTGGGTCCAATCGGCACAAAATTTTCCACTACGTACTGAAGTTACTATAACATAAGAAGCCACAATATATCTGACCAAATGAAAAATTTAGTATAGATGGTAGAATGACATGTTTATGGGTCCATTTTCATGTTAATGGTCCTTCAAAAATTCGACGTCTGTTAGGATTCATATGTTGAATATGCCAAAGTGATGAAGGGTATCATATAGTCGGCCCCGTCCGACTTTACTACTTCCCTTACTGGTTACTTCTATTTTCGTCTGAAAACGAAAAAGTTACTAACATATATTTAAAATTTATGCCAATAATAATAATGCGGCCAATGACTAGGAGCTGGATCTATTACCAATCGTTCCTTTTACGGAATAGCACCTTTGAAATGGTTCGTTCCGAAACGATACAACTATATTACACGTTATTACGATTTGTTTATGGGCACAATTTTCAACATCGATGCAGTATCGCAGTGTTGTCCCTTTTTAATGGGACAGTTTTCGTCACATCAGCCCAATAATGAATACCAAAATCCATAAAAAAATCAATCTTCAAAGAAAAAATAATTATAAAATAATATTTTTAAATGATTATATAATATATAAGATCAACAGAGCTTTTATAGACGAAAATGCGACAGAACCTATTTCTGATGGTGCACTGAGGGGAAAACGCTTCGTGAAATTAACACCGTTCGTTGTTGATTTTTCATCATGCGTTGTCACTTTGGTTATGACAATGCTTGTTGTCAATTTGTCAAGTAGGCGTCTACAATTCTGAGTATTTGACCACGATACGTTGTCATGTTTGAGAATGTGAGAATTGAAGTTGTTAAATTTGAGAATATGACAACGAACCTTTTCAACTTGTATTCATATGTATTGTTATCATGTTTTTTAACCCTTTGAAACCCGAATTTTCATAGATATCGTAATCATAGAACAATTTTCTGTTCACAGATTTAATGCAACTATCCTAAATAGGATATGAACAAAATTTGACATTGCTACATCCTTGCATTCGGGAGTTACATTACGTTTTTCCTGAAAAATAAAAGTCCAATATCAAGAAAACTAAATTCTAAATTTGAAATTTGATTTTTTTAGATTTTTCTTTTGATATGTGTCGTCCAAAATTAGGTCATGACTTACGAAATCCAAAGAATATATATCTACTAGCTACATGTTAAATATAGACTCTAAAACATTTTGTTGCCTTTGAGCATCATTGGGCCACAAAGGGTGAAAATAAAAAACTGATTGTGCAAAAAAAAAAAAAATTTAAAAAATGGAAAAAAAATTAATTTTCAAGGGCAAAATGAAAAAAAAAAAATCCTAGTTTGTGGAAATCGACGATGATATTATGCTGGTCAGTAATACATGCATTTCAAACGGCAAAATTGCAGAGGACGCTGATGACTATCATCAACTTATAAAATTCCTACAAGCAAAAATATGCAGTATATAAATAATTAGATAAATTAGATTTACTACGAATTCAAATATGTTATATTTATTGTTGTTGTCAATCGGCAACATTTCGTAACACTTCGGAGTTTGCAGTATATAAAAAAGAAGATTTAAAGAAGGCACTACCACCATTAAGAATGTGTGTGGTGTTCAGAGAAAAGCTCTTTGCTGTAGAAAAACAGAGGTATTATACTTATAATGCTTTGAATAAACTCATAATACGATGAAACCATATCTGTGCCATCTAAAATCTTTATATTTTAATTATTTGATTTTAATGAAATAAGTTTGGAAAATTAAAAATTTATTTTTGTTTTAATTGACATTATTCTGAGAACAAAATGAGAATGGAACGGAATGGATATTTCTTATAAAGATGTTAATTCGACACCGATATGGTGACAGTTTCTGACCACAGATGGTGTCAATTTGAACACGTTCGTGCTCGAAACCTTTGTTAAAATCTTGGTGTCAAATTGACAACAAAGTGTTCGAGTTGACCACAAACGGTGTTGCTATACTATTGACACCGTGTGTGTTCATTTTGTTTCTCTGGGCGTGTGTGGCCTTAAGACGTCAACGTCCGCCGCTAGAAATTATAGCCTTAAATGTCAAACATTGAGTCTCATATTAAACAAAATAGAATCTTTAGAGGATCTGATTTCCAATTAGACTGATAGCAATGATAATTAACAAGGCTATGATCATGGTACCGAATGTACACCATCAAATGCCGAAGCTACCCCGGTCGAGGCTCATTCGGCGAATTTGACTTTTTTGACATAACTGTAAAAAATATATAAATAATACTAATTTATCATTTGTTTTTGGCACTAGTTTTTATAATTAAGTATCAGAGAACAACAACTAGTCATAAAGTTATTATATCTGTTGAATAAGTACTGAGGTATAGAGCTCTAATGGTAGATATGTTTCATTATGATATATACTAAGTTTTTATCTGATTCTTTTAATTTTCGAACATTTGTGGTAATGTTTTTATACACTACATTTCTGATAGGTACGTATTAGAATATAAATGTTTTGAAGGTATTTTCGGAAATAATCACTGCAAAAAAAAATGTCGTTAAAAATGGCAATGTATATTCAGAACAAAGGTTACATCTGTACCTATAAGTTAATATGTATAAAATACCAATAATTATAAAATACATTTTTGAAGTTTGAAAGGAAAAAGTGTTCAAAGGTTCCCATCTCCTCTTTATTATGTATTGTACCATCAACTACTTTCAAATGGTAGATAATGGCTCGCAGAATGTCCATCATTAACCATACTGAGAAATATATATGTATGTATGTATATGATACTGAAAATAAAAATAAATTGATAACAACTGGTAACAAGAACCTAGGTGAAGTATGAAGTTGTTGAAAATGCATACATTATATTATGACACGAAACGCATTCCTTACAAACATATCACACAAATAAAATATTACTTTGCCTCTCTGAATTAATATTTATTCCGATCACCACAGCCGTCCATCCGTTGATTGAACAGCTCCCCCTTCGAACAACTGGCAATTGTAATTTAAATGATTTAAAATTTACTCAGAAATCGTTATCAATTCAATGCTCCACACAATTTTCATTTTTTTTTTTTCAAAAATTTGCACTTCCCCACACTTTGCACTTTGTTTTGTAGGTGGTCGGACGGTCGGTTGGTCAATTGACATTGTTATTGACAGACAGGTGGATAATAATTTACAACGCCAATCTATACATGGTGATACAAAATAAACATGATTAGGCTATTAAATTCAGCGTATAGAAAACAAAGCGTATAGAAAACTAATCAAGGAAGAAACTTTATATTTACCAGTAAACTGAAATGTTGCTTTAAACTTCCAAATATCGAAAAAGGGTTGGGATTTTCTGGACCTTCATCGAAAAACTTCTGTAAATATGTTTATGTTCTCACCACGAGAATCCGAAATGACAAAATACATCCACGTTGCTGGGAATGTACGATTAAACCCATGAAACCCCATGAAAATACCGAGAATGAGGTGGGACCTTTATAAGGGGGCTATGTCAAAGCATGACCGATATCGAAATAGACAAAAATGGTACTCAACCACCGCAGATCCCGAAATGTCAAATTACAGCCACTACAATAAAAAAATGCTATATATACCAACAATTTCAAAGCTCTATATTAAATATACGATCTCTATTGTGATTTCAACAAATAGGCGGACATGGCAAAATCCGACGAATATTTCGAGATGTTGTACGAAACAGCCATCACGCGATCTGTTCTGCCAAAGTATTGTCAGCTTCGATTCAATTTTTGTGATGTAATATTTTTGTCAATATAATATATTCCAAACTACAGAATAGATACTTGAACTTGGTCAGTACCATCCACATAGTCTGAATGAGAGATCGAGGGGAGGAATACCTACACAAAAACGTCCATATTCACCAAGCTATGATACATTTCTAGCTCTTGGTAGGAAATACTCAATAATTTAAATGTTTGAAAATGACCTTTATATGATGGTCACACCCGCCCGATTTTAGGCATTCATAAGACCCTATACAGATTTTTCATCCAAAGTGATAATTTGGCGTTAGAGTTCTCAGAGGATAAAATATATTCATGCAGAATGTGTTCAATATTGGATCACTTTTTGAAACAGACCCATATAGTGTTTCCGAATATTATAGGTATTTTGAGGGTCTTAGCTACAACAATTTTCTACAGAAATTCCTGTAATATGGTATATCGGATCCTTGACTTGTAAAATACCCCCCGTTAGAAAATTGTTAGAGAGAGGTATCATATAATGACTATTAAATTATATTGAAGGTCCTATCGGCCTTTTACGGTGGACAAAATAATTTGCAGCTATGGGGAAAACTGCACGAACATCCTATATCATTGTGCCACAAAATTTTGTGCGGGTGGAAATTTTTTAAGGAGATGAAAGTTCTTATCAAATATATTCATAATTCAGAAGGGCAAATTCGGTTGTTATTTTTGTAAAAAATATCCTTTCTCTATCTTGAGTTATTCCATCTCTTCGGACTAGACTCTTGCAATGTAATGTTAAAATCTAACCATTTCCCACTCTAACCCACAGGTGTTTCTCAACACGGATTGTGGAATCGGTTTGATGGATGAAATGTTATGAAATATATTTAAATCTTAATGCATAATTTTATCAATTTGTTGCTGTTGTTATTTTTTTAAAAAATATCCTCTCTCTATAGGGGCACACCATCGCTGTGGCTCCCGGCTACAAATTCAAATCCTTGTGAAGTTCAAATCCTGGTGAATATTATTTAAGGCGCTGGTTTCAAAGCCAGACCAAATTTGTACTGTCTACAAAAAAGGTAAATTTAAAAATTCTGTTCGACAACCTACTGCAGAACCTCTAAATCCCATTTCAATATGGTTCGTTTCCAGGCGTATAGAATTAGATTCTTCGTATAGAATCTTATTAAGGCGAAGATAAGTTTCAGTTCAATAAAATGACCCAGTCCCGTCTAACCTTCCTGCCGAGAACAAGTCCAAGCCTAAATTATGTGGTTACCCTTACTTTCAGATAGTAGTCTGTACTATATTTTTGTGCGGTGTCGATCCACTAATTCTTTCCTTTAAGTATAAAAGCGGACACGGCTTCTTCATATATATACCCTCAGCCTCATGGCTAAAGGCAAACATGTGCCTCATCGAAATATTGGTTTTAGGCCCCATGTTTCATTGGACCAAATCAGTTTCAAACAATTTGGAGTCGATTTACAAATGTCCGTCCCTCCGTTTGTCTGGCCAGCTGGTGCGCACGCTAACTCTCGATGGGAGTAACCGATTTCATCCAAACTTGGTTCTTCCAAACTTAGTTCAAGTTCGAATATCGGCCCACCCCTTATGGTTCCTCCCCAACAAAATGATCAACATTTTGCTAATTATTAATTTTACAATATCCGGTTTGAACCAATCTTTGCACAACCTATTATATTTACCAAGCCTAGATCAAGTCCAAAGATGGGATACATTGGTCCACTCCTTTTGGTACCTCCCCCATAAAGTCTCAAAAATGTCATATCATAAATCCAATATCAGGCAAATGGAATGTCCGAATTGAACAAATTTTTGCACTACCTATTATCTTTACCAAGCCTTAATCAAGTCCGAACATGGGGCCATTGATCTACTCCTTTTGGTACTTAACCCACAAAGGGTCAATATTTTATAAATTTTTAAATTTAATTTGAAGTGAATTGAATTGAATAACCGAGTTAATCAACATTAAATCGAAAACGTTAAACCGAATAATAAAATACGTATGAATTTCTTAAGATCTCCGCAAACCATAGGCTGAGGTTATATATCTGTCGGCAACACCGACTGACACGTTTTTACTTGTTACATATTGGGTCTTGAGGATCCGATTGTAAGTATAAAAGCTGTAACGGCTGTAGTCTCCAAAGTCCTAGCAGGTGTTGTTCGCATTACGCCACATATACCTAGGCATGTGTGTTAATGTATCATGCTGGGACTAAAACCCACACACGAACTTTATGTATGCGTTAAAAAGTAAGGCTAAGTATGGTCGTAGATATTTCGCTGATGTTTGTAATAAAACAGTGAAGACGTTGTCGGTTCTGCCGCTTTAAATGTTGAGAAGCTCTTTATTGGGTATAGAATTTACCATTGTTTCATCAATCCGCTTTAAGGGAACATTATAAGTTTTTGGATTTGGATTATTAATTTTTGAGTTATCGTGTTCGCCATTCGTATTTACCATTGTTTCATCAATCCTCGGATTTTGGCTCTCATCAGTTATCAATGTGTTTGGTAGGAAGTGAGCTTTCCTGAGAAGCCCTATTGTTTCTTCGGGCGATTCTACGACATTTGGTTATTAAGCTTCGGTTGACCTTGGCAATTTGTTTTACGCTTCAGGAGATTCGCCCTTCCACTCCACAATTTTTTGCCGCTAACAATTTTCGCTACATTTTGTTATCATTCTTATGGTTCACCCTGTTTAAAAATCGCTCCCCCAACGAACGCAGCGCTCATACTACCATGACGCAGATACAATGTGCACTTAGCAATATTGCAATCAGAGAAATAAAACACAAACAGCAACAATACCAACCACGTCAATACTAAAAACCACAACAACAACAATAGCAATCAGTACTTTAATTGGAATTCATTCGAATATGCATTTTTCGTCTGAAAATGTGCCCCTTTCCCTTCCACACTACCACCGCTACTTAAATTGCTTTCATTTTCAATGCGGGAGAGATGGTATTCCTCACTCGAATAATTATTGACAATGGTTAGTGCCATTGTTGATGTTGGTTGTAGTTGTAGCAGTCGTTGTTGTGTTGTTGCTGTCGGTGTTGTCATTTTTACACAACGACCACGACGAGGATGGCGATGACAATGATTATGTCAAGTGGCAATTTGGTTTAACAATTTCACGATGATACCCCGAGTGGAGGTTCTTCTTCTTTTTGTTGAAATTTATTTATAACGCCTACAAGTGTCAGTGGTGTGGAGGAGGAAGGGAGAGAGCTGGAACGTGGGGGGAAATGGAGTTTGTTAATTTATGAGTAATGGGATTTAAATTAAATTACATTTGAAGTATTTTTAAAAAGAGAATTGCTGTTTGTTGATTGAAACCTCTGTGGGGGTAGTTTGTCATTTTGGGAAATAATTAGATTCTGAATATGGAAAGATGAAGCGGGACCTTCGGGGGAACCTATATAAGAAAAGTTGTTCAGGGATATTTTCATATGCTCGCCTTCCAAAAACCGGAAAGACCAAAATTGCAGTAACTTCGACGAATAAAATTTTCCAAATATCTAAATTGATCTATCTCGCCCTCCAAGAATCCCGATGGACAGGTACTTTCATATGGGTGCTATACCTAATCGTGGAACTGTATCGAACATTTTCTTCTTCTGCCTCCAACACCTCTTACTTACTTAGGTGGCTTATGACAGAACGGTTCGTCCATATGCCGAGCATAAACAAGATTTCCAAGCGCGTCGGTCTTGTGTGCATCTTATCCAATTTGAAAGACCATGTTCCGAGATTTTGTCTTCAACTTGATCTTTCCATCGGATTAGTGGCCTTCCCCTTCTGCGTGAACCATGGGTCACTTTTATTTGTCTATTGAGTGGTAGAATCCTCATCCATTCTCACAACATGACCTAGCCAACGTATTAGCTGCAGCTCGATCCGTCTGACTATATCGATGTCCGAGAATAGATGGTATAGTTTCATCCGACGACAACATTTCCAGTCTATGGAGATCGACCCATAGATCTTCCGGAGAATTTTTCTCTCAAACATTCCAAGAGCTGCCCCATCTGCTTGCGCGTACAATGCTTCAGATTCATGCCTTAGAATGCCAAATTAATGTCACTTCGATTTTAAATGCGCATAGGGCTATAAAATTCCTGGAATTTGACAGGATATTTAACGTCATTTCAACAGACGGTCGTACAGACAGCCGGACACGGCTAAATTGACATAGATTTTTATTATACCCTCAGCCTTATGGCTAATGAGGGTATATACAATTTGAAAATGTGCCTCATCAAAATATTGGTTTAGACTCCATGTTTCTTTGGATGAAATACGTTTCAGAAAATTTGCAGTCGATTTACAAATGTCCGTCCGTCCGCACGAAGCGATTAAAAAATATCTTCTAAACTTTGTACATCTTAATATTTCTTCCAAACATAGTTCAAGTTCGAAGATGTGGAATATCGGTCTACTCCTTCTGATATCTCCCAAAAAAAAGGGTCAAAATTGCGCAAAAAAATTAATTTTATAATATCATGCGAACGGACTATCCTATTCGAACCAAACTTTGCACAACCTATTATCATTACAAAGCCTAGATCAAGTAGGAAGATGGGACCCATTGGTCCACACCTTCTTGTAACTCCCCCACAATTTATCAAAATTTTCAATATTTATAACTCCAAATTCGGGTGAAACGGAGCGTTCGATTTGAACCAGACCTTGCACAAGCCTACATGAAGTCCAAAGATGGGACCTATTGGTCAACTACTTCTGGTACCTCCCATACAAACAGTCAAAATTTTCACTATGGAATGCCCGATTTAATCCAAACCTTGCAAAACAAATTATCATTACCAATCCTTGACAAAGTAGGAAGATGGGATCCATTGGTACACTCCACTGGTACCTCCCCCAAAAAGGGTCAACATTTTCAATATTTATAATTCCAATATCAGGGGAATAGAATGTCCGGTTTGAACATTATATAAAGCGAATAATAAATCCTGTGTGTAATTCCGAAATCTCCGCAAACCACAGGCTGAGGGTATTTATCTGTTGGCAACGCCGACTGACACTTTTTTACTTGTTCTAATAAAGATGGGTGGTATAAAACATTACGACGCACGTCGTATTATACCAGTATCGACGGGTGTCAGTTACTACGATAACATATCACCTGAAGATATCGATTTTCCGCTCTAAGCCTTTCTGACAAATATAGGCAGCAGGTTAATGAAGAAACAGAGGAAAGTTTGGCCTTGGCTCAACAATAAGTAAACGAAGCAGGAAGCTCTCAGGCACTCACTTAACAGTATATCCATTGTTTAAACATCAAAACCATCGGAAAATCTGACGTACAACATTTTGATATCCTCGTAAATTTAATAGACAACTAAAAGGATAGAAAAATAAAGGAACGAATATGAATGTACCGTTCAAGCATTTATAGAAGGAGCGGGCGCTCTAGCATCAGTGGCAAATTTGCGATAGATAATAATAAGGAGTGAATGTGATGTTTGGATCGGTAATTTACATCATGCTCCTAATAGAGGTCGATAGTTTCGGAACGAACTAGTTCATTTGAACTATTCCTATAAAGAAACGATAGGAACTGGGTCTAGTTCTCTTGGTAATATGAAAGTGCTGACTTTCATATTACATATCGGATTTCACATTTCGACATTTCATATCGGATTTCAATTTCGGGGAGAGGTCCGCTGGTGTGATATGAGCATTTTTGTTGTTGCAAAAAAAAACATATTGGAAGAAAAATTCATTTAGGAAAGGACCCGACCCTCTGCCCCCTTCGTACATCCCTGATGGGGACAACAGATTCGAGATTCTTCCAAGACAACAGATCCGAGAAGTTATAATCCTAGTTTCCCACTTTGGCATAAATTCAGTTCATTTTTCTATTGCATTTCTAATGACTGTCTCCATTTCCCACCCTAAAATTTTCCTCAGTGTAAAAACTGCAACATCATTGATTAGCACCCAACCACAAAAACTGCAACACTGAACATTTGTTGTAGGCAGCAACACAACAACAACAAATGCAATACCAGCAACAGTAATAGCGCCATCAAAAGATAGCGGCGCAATGCCATGCCACGGCAGACCCCATTGCCTCTCAGAGCTGGGAAGGTCACAATGGTTTTTGCCATTTCTATTTTAGGTTTTTGCAATTTACTAATTACGAGCTGGTGAGCATGGTGGCCACATTAGAGGGGGTGTGAGAGATGTGTGTGTGTGTGTGTGTGTGTGTGAATAATCGAACAACATTATGCACTTGTTTCATTAAATTTTTTTTAGAGAAACCGATGATAATTATTTAATTTCATGAGAATTTTTATGAGAAATATGGTACGACAACAACAATAACAACCGATTTAATTGTAATTCACTTTAATTTTCAGTTTTTTCCCCTTTGTGGTGCTTTTGTTTTTTTGAAACAATGAAGTTGAAAGAGAGAATAAAAAATCACACAGGGTGTTGCTGACCCCTCAAAGCTCCTCGAACTCCCCCCTTCGTGGTGTTGTAACGAAATGTTAATGTTTGCTAATTAAAACTTGACAGCAGGAGGAAAATAAGCAAACCGAAAACAACAAAAACTGTACAACAACAATAAAAGTGTTGTTGTTGTGCTGTATTGTGCCATCAACAACATTAAAGCCAAATTCACACGAAAAATTGCACATCTATACATACATATGTATATATGTATATTGTGTTTACAATGCATCAAGTTGGTATTTTGATACGATCAAGCGCATATATACATATGCATGTTCCTACATATGTACATATTCATCGTACACATAGTCACCGTACATGTGACCATTAGGCAAACCGTTTAAAGACAGTGGGAGATATTTTTTGGGATAAAAGGTATGGACAAATAGTAGTAGCCAAGAATATGCCTATAGAAGACCATTAGTCCAACACTATTGAATATAAGAAGGCACTTCATTTAGGAGACCAAAAACACTTTCTACACAGATGAAAAGACCCTTAAATGTAAATAAGATATTTTTCGCAAAACTAGAAGACGAACTGAAATGCCATAAAAATTAAAAGTTTTAACAAATCTCGTAAAACAATTGGATCCATGAAACTTCAGACCTTAAACACAAAATCTATTGTTATACACTTCGCAACGTTGGGCAACATTGGCTCATAAAGGGTTAAACATGTCCGTCCGTCTGTTGTAATCTCTCTAGCCTCAAAACGAATTGTGATAGATCGCATGCAGGTCAACTACGAAGATGTTTTATATAGGCATAGCCCTCATATACCGGTACCCACATTTTTCGGTACTTTGGAGGTTTTGAGCGCGTTCTTCCAACCGAATTCGTTATAATTCGGCACTTTGTGATCTTATTGGGTGCAAAATCTACACACTTATAATTACCAACAACGATCCACTTTTTGGGTAGCCCTCATATAAAATTACCCCCGAATATGCGAATCCTGAGTATTTTGGACAAGTTTTTCAATCAATTTGATATGTTTCATATATATTAATTTCAATCGAGTTGGCTGTAATTTTAAATTTTGAATTCTCATTGTATACGAAAACAATATTGGTCCAGGTTTTCGGCATTTTGGCGAACGTCAACTGAATTGAGTCTAAAAGACTGTAATAATGAATTTCGGGCTGGTAAAGAAAATACTTCTCCCCAAAAAATGGTTCAATGGTTCAGATGGAAGGTCCTGCATGTGGAAAATCGACAGAATCGAAGGACACAGATGGCCAGAAATGTCTTCTTCAAAAAGTATTTATAGTAAAGAAAATGAAAAAAGGGGTTTTTATAGAAGTTCAGAACGTTATGGAGTAATGTATAATAAAAAACAACATCGCCAAAATTTGGCGGTTGGCAATGTTAATAATTTAATTTGTTTCAAGTAGATTTGTTTACATGAATTTTTGAATATGATATCTCTTAAATGGCCGCCTCTGGCGTTGATGACGTATTGTGCCCTTTTTGCTGCATTTTCCATCGTTTTTGCCAACATTTCGGCCGGAATAGCGGCTATTTCTTCACGAATGTTGTCCTTGAGCTCTTCTACGGTCCTTGGCTTGTTAACGTAAACCTTTGACTTCAAATATCCCCACAAGAAGTAGTCAGGCGGCGTCAAATCGGGCGAACGCGGTGGTCACTCCAAATCACCACTTTTCGACATCAAACGGCCCGGAAACAAATTCTTCAGAAAATCGATTGTTATGCGACTTGTGTGCGGTGGAGCGCCGTCTTGTTGAAACCAGAACTGACTCATACTTTCGACGAATAATTGGCATCACAAAATTGGTCATCATGTCGCGATAACGCTCGTGATTGATGGTAACAGCATGGCCATTTTCATTTTAGAAGAAAAACGGCTCGTCATCTTCGGCCATTTCGATGACTCTTTGGGCCCATTCCAATTGACAAGGCTTGTCCGCAGGCAACATTCTTTGCGTCAATTGAATTTTGTACGGGAACAAATGCAAATCAATGCGAATAATCCGTTGTAAAGTGGACCGAGCCATGCCCAACTGCTGAGAATGTTCTTGCTGGATGTTCTTGGGGACCTCTCAACACTGGCTCGTACGGCAGCGATATTCTCGGCCGATCGCCTTTGCTCGACTTTTATATGGCTTCTTCGGATTAGAAAGAGCCTTACCAGTCGAAAATTTTTCGTATAAACGCTTAATGGTGTTCTTAGAAGGCGCACTTCTCACATTTTTTAATGTTTTAAAAGCACGTTGAGTTTTCACAATTGACTTCTTCTGTTGAATGTAAATTTCAACTATTTCAAAGCGCTCGCGTGGCGTTTATTGGTTCATGGTAAAAATCTGCTTGGACTGACGCTTCAAACGCGGTATGTCATTAAGCGATGTGACATCTCTGTCAAAAGTTATGGCGTTGCTAGATGGGTCCGTCGAATATGGGCAACCCTGTACATGGTTTCGAAAGCTTCACCAGCACCTGCCGGAAATATAATTTAGTAATTAGGTGTCACGTCAGGACACCTGAAAGTAAATATACTCTTGGTCAGAATAAACAAAAATGCTATGTCCGTCTGTCTGTTGAACAGAGATAGAACATTGGCAATGCTAATACTCCTAGGATGGTTGGTATTACAAATGGGATATAACGCCCCATTTGTCTACAAAAATCATCAATATTAGCTTATGGTTTGCTTTAGCCCCCACATGTTTCTATCTAATTAGTTGCATATACGCTACAGCCCAAATATCGGTATCGGAGAACATTTTCTGACCGAATTGGCTCTAATTTGATTTATCTGGTTCTCATGGTGTGTCTAATCTTCCTACTAAACATGATCGATATTGATTTACTTTTTAGGGAAAGCGCCATATAACGATACATCCCAGATTTCGGAGTTTTGGGGAGCTTGGACACGTGCTTCAATAAAATTAGCGCTAATTTCGTTTTTTTTTCAGATTCTCTTTGAGTAGAAAATCTCCCTACCAAAAATGATCAATATTGGCACAGGTTTCCAGGCAGCCCTCATATAATGACAAATATACCATTATTCGGAATTTCGGCGGGTGTGGCATGGTTTTTAGTCGAATTCACTCTTATTTGATTTATCAAATATTTCTTCCTATAATTTGGCATTTACTAATTAGTCCATGTTTTGACATAGGACTTGTATAACATTCCTACTCCATTTTATGGATTTTAAAAACTCAATCCAAGTGATGGCATTTCGGGTTCTCAAACGATGCATTAAATTTTAATTGTATAGGTACAAGTTTGGTCGTAAGCTTCTTGTCCGCAATTCGATAGGAAAAATATTACCACGTCTATTTATGTACTATCCGGCAACAGATCTTATTTTACACTTTTACAAGAGAGACAAAAAAGAGACAGTGGCGTGTGACAAATTCGCAAAAAAAAGAGAGAAAAGAACCGGTTTTTTAAATTGTTAACCGGATATTCAGGCAATAAAACCGGTTTTAATACCTTATGTGCACACAATTAGAAATCTAGCAAACAAACTTGATAAATTTATTGAACCGGTCAATTGTCGGTTTTATTTTCTGAATATGCGGTGCAAAAATTTAGAAAACCGGTTCTTTTTTCTTCGAAATTTAAGTTTTGACGTATTTGGCATAACCATATATATATGTATATATATATATATATTTCGGACGAATCCGACAGTTCTTAATAATAAGGAATGTATACTAAATTTAGGGTTTCATATAGGGTTTCAGTAAAATTGAGAATACATCAATAAAACGTTAAGATATCGATTTGGGTATCTCATCTAAAATCCTATAAGCAACATTTTTGTAGAATATTTCGAGGATGAAAAATCGCATCTTGTGATAATTGGAGTCCGGATCAATGAATTAAAGAGGGATATGACACACAAAAATCGAGTTCTGCAAAAAAAATCTCATTGGATTTTACCGAAGAAATGTAAGCTCAATAGTTACAAATTAGGGTAAATAGGGTAACAGCAAAAAATCTCCAGCAAAAAAAAAATTTCATTCCCAATAGGATTTTCAACCCCCGCACAGTGTTATTGAACATGTTTTCATCAAAATCTAGAAAAAAGTGGTCTTATTGCCTTTTCACGTTAAGCCAGCGATAGAATAGCCCGAGTAAGAAAACCTTTTAGAACTTTTGCAGTGATCTTCAAAGCTTCTGCTGTCCCAATTGGGTCTAACGCTCTCTAGTTTAAATTCCCCCCATTGTGTATCACCATTGTTGTTGCTTCTATAGTCAGCTATATTTTCTGTCACTATTGTTTTTGGTTGTTGTTGGTTTTTCTCCTTTGACGAAGGCTATTTGAGGCTTTTTTTTTTGATCCATGATTTTGTTGGAGTTACCGATGTTGTTGATGTTGTAGATTTTTTTCCATTATTTGTTCACATGATGAGTTTTTATTCCAATGAAAAATGATGAAATTTTGCGTACATTTGTGTGAATGTTTGTGACGTTCATATGATGTCGTTGTTGACGGGGTATGTAGATATGGACGTTTCTGTGCTGTGTGATATTGCTGTTGGAGGTAGGTAGGTTGGTTAGTTGGTGGTACCCTCCCGACCGTTGTTGCTGTTGTTTATTTGTGAACATTGTTTTGAAGAGTTTTCTTGTGAATTTGAAAATCTCTTCATATTAAAGGTTTTTTCTACATTGGTGTTGTTGTTGTTGTTTTTGCTGCTGTTATTCAACGGTATTATTTTCCATATCAAAAAATAAATTGTGTTGGGGGGAACAGAGGGGCGGAAGAGTTGGGACCAGGGAGACAACAGATGCCAGTGAAAGATTATAAGAAAATACCACGAAAGTCTATGTGTGTGTGAGTGTTTGCTGAGAAAGGTGTCAGAGGGAAACGAGCGAACGACAAACGGATGAATGACTGCATGAATGGTGTTTTAATATTGGTGGATCCTAAACCACCACCATCACCACCTCCAACCATCACTCATTGGATTCGGTATTATTTTTTTATGGTGTAGATGTTGCATTGTGTGTAACAACACATTTAATTGCATTTTTATCGGCATTTCTGTGGAAAACAAAACGACCATCAATGCCGCCGCCTCCACCATCACCTCCAACTCCTTGCGAACCCATACGGATTTGCAAGAAATATGTTCGCAAGGCAAAATAGAAAAAAAAACAACTAAGCTTTTCATGCTAATGCAAAACAATGTTGAATTCTTGTTCTTCTTGAAAAAAATATAAAATTAAATTTCCTTGAAATCCTAAATAACTGGAAATGGATAAGACCATGACGCACTTATGCCATTAGAGGAGTTTCTAAACACACAGATACAGATATCAGGACGCAGAGTTATTAGAAAATTATACACACACACGTAGAGAGTAGCCAGGACTCGGCTAACAGATTTTTTGGAATATAGGTATAACAAAGAGGAATAATTGGATATTTAAAATACGGTTTGGATTTTGTATCGCTTAGGGGGTAATTGCCTATTACGAATAGAGTTTGTTCCAAAGATATATATAAACGATTCTGATCAGTCGAAGTCGACGAAAATTTCAAAGTGGCCTATCGGCCAACCTTGTTTAAGTTTTCAAAATGGATCTACATTAAAGATTTTTTTCCAAAATGGTTTCTTATTCTCTGAGAATCAAAATGCAGCAACATCGATTGTAAAATGAGGCTAGGACTTTTAAAATACCAAACAGAGGCTAGTTCAAACCTTAGACCTACATTGACATTTTCCAGCTAGAAGGTATTTCCTTCAATGATAACCTAAAATGCAACTTTAAAATATATATCATGGCATGTATGTCGGAACATGGATCTTTGTTGATAAATTTCTCCCAAGAGCCAATTTTCTCTGAGAAAAAAATGCTGGTTTAAAAATGCTGTCAGAAGACTTGAAATGAAGAACATGGAAATCTATTGAAACATCAATATGTTCACCAGGAACAATTTTATCCACCTAGTAACCTATTTACCAACTAACAACTATTTTTGTTAAAAAAAATTCCTTAATTGGGGGCTGCAACGAAACATCAACCTCTATGAAACGATTAGCGGTCCACCGATAAGAACTTCGTTACATGTTTCCTTCGATTTTTCTAACCAGTCGAACGGAAGGTAGACTGATGACAGGTAAATGTTGCCATTTCCTTGCTTCAGTATATTTGCGTCCGATGTTGACACTCCGGGGATAAAACTTACATTTTTGTAACATATTACACAGGTTTTTGGGTCGGGAACCTCTGTTTGCATAAAACAGTTGATAATTTATGTGGTTTAATACACATAAACTGTTTTGAACTATCTATCCAAGGTTCCATCCTTCTGACGAAAACAATTCCCGTTCGTACTTGAGAAGGTGCAGTTTCCTCACCAGCTTAATTTTTATTATCTCATTTATCGGACAATATTTGCCACAAGTTTTCTCAAGGCCTCTGTGCTCATTCATGACTCAAACTCTATCATTAGGTAGTACCCCTTGAAAGTGGCGCTATCCGGATCAACGGGGTCGCCACCTTGCAGTAGGTTCTTCAAGATCTTATTGTTGAACGCATCCTTAACCTACTTATGGATGGTGAAGGATACCATACTACGTGGAGGGTATATATATATACCATGCTATGGTGGAGGGTATATTAATTTTGTCATTCCGTGTGTAACTCATCGAAATATTCATTTCCGGCCCTATAAAGTATATATATTCTTGATCAGGGTAAATTTCTAAGACGATTTAGCCCTGTCAATCCGTCTCCGTCTTTTGTAATACGAAATCTTCTGAAGGAATTGAGAAAGCTCCTCAAAATTTTGCATAGAGCCATCTTTTGTCTGCTGGCAGGTCAAGTTCGAAGATGCACGTTTAGGCATAGCCCCCATATAAGGGTACCGCCCAATTTTCTTTTTTTTTTTGGGTTCTTGAGCGCGCTTTTAAACCGAATTCGATGTAATTTGGCATTTTGTAGTCGCATATGGTAATAAATCTTCCTACCAACAATTATTCATATTCGACCCCTTTTAGGGGTAATTCCTATATAAGCCCCTTCTTATATTAAAATAGTTAGCTTATTACTTCCGTGTGTAGGGGTTGTCCCCATATAGGCGTATTTTACCATAGTACAGGGGATAGTCGTTACTCGAAATATTCAGTTTTACCCTACAAATTATGGAATTCTAAGACGATTTAGCCATCGGCTGTAGTCATTCCACTTTCTAAGGAAATCGTGATAAAAAAAAACTCGAACCTGACGATAATGAAATATATCGGCCAGCATTTAGGCTTCTCCCCCTTATTATTATACCTCCTGAAGGAAAGAATTGAGACACAAAACGAAAATATTGTGTTCGAAATGACGCATGTCGGTCATTAATTAGACATAGCCCTCATATAATTGTAACCCCAAATATTCGCTAATTCCTACACTATGTAATCAAACTTTGTAATCTAAATTGCAGTAGTTTCAGGATTGTATATTCTACCATGAGTTATTAGTATCAGTCCACGCTTTGGGGTTTTAATTAAAAATTGCTGAAATTTGTATTTGGTTTACATGATGGTATAGTAGGTTTGTAGAATTATCGGTATAGGTTCACTTTTTGGTATGTTCCCTATATTTTCATTTCAAGTATCTTTCAGTATATCTATGGTGGAGGGTATCCAAAGTACGACCCGGCCGAACTTAGCGCTTTTTCACTTGTTAGTTTTTCAGACGACTTTTGCATAAGATGGCGGCTCCTTACATCTGTTTCTGCTGTCTTCCTCCTTCGTGAACTTCGGTTAGTCATTTTCGAGTTCCCCGGGCTTCACGGAAGATTCGAATGCAGTGTTCGTCTTCAGTTGATGGATTTCCGTGCCAATCTAGCAATCGACGGGAGGCTCTTTTTTTGCGGGTTTGACGTTCGTCTTTTCTACCGGAGACTTAATCCTCTTCGCCACTTCCAAGGAAGTGGAGGGACCGTCAGGTTTATTCTTCTGAGCATAGGCTTGTTGTTCAATTTTGTTCTTTCGGTTCATTCTGTTTTTTTTTTTCTTTTTGGTTTTGTGTCCAAGATAACTGTTTCTTTCTTGTAATGAGCTTGGCGATTTCCTTGCTCACTTCATTAACCATCTTCTAAGACGTTTGCATTTGTCATGTCTTTGTCAGGCTCAGACTCTGAGTTTGAGTCCACGCCTGTTTCAGAAGGTTGGTTTGAGGTTGCTCGTCCCCTGTTCTCTCTCTCAAGAAAAAAGTTTATCGTTGTAATCGGGGCCCCAGAACTACATATGTCAAATCTATCCGCCTCCGATTGCGACATTGACATAGTTGACCAATATTATCTTTTGTTTTATGTTCAGAAGAACGACTAACATTCCAACTGCTTCTTAAAATTACGCATGAAAACAGCTACCACAACATCAACAACAACAAAAAACTATTTATAATTCATCTGAATTATAACCATATAAGTAGACTAGAAGACCAACTGGAAGAAAATACAAATGCGCACACACACACACCAAAACCCAACGATGGCATTCTTTCCGTTCCGCAAACTTAAGTCGATTCATTCAGGGAGAGCTAACAAAAACACAACAACTTTAACGAAAGGAAGGGGTGTCATAATCATTTATAGAGTTGTGACGAAATTTCAATGGATTTCGCACCAAGTCAACCATCCAACCATTCATTCGTTTCTTCGTTGTCTGTTTCCCTACCAACTGCAACAACAACAACATCACGAGCAACAAAAAAATCCATGGCTCGTACAGCAAAGACAGACAACGACGTTGATAGTCCCCCCATTCCTCATGGTTAATGGCCTGTAGATCAGAGTAGGTAACAAGCTGCCAACTAACCAACAAACAAACATCTGAACATAAGCAAGCACCGACCGAACGAACGACCATCCGCCTTGGAACCAGGCGATCCACCACCACGGTCGACCTTTTGCAAGAAATCCGGGCATCAAGAAGACAATACAAAGTTGTGATTTTAACTTGAAGCACGACATGGTCGTTATTGTTTTTATTGTGGCTGTGTGGTTGGTTGTTGTACAACAGCAACTAGAAACCACAAATCTAGTCAGCCAGCCAGCAAGCACCCAACCAACCGTCCAGGCATCTTCTGTTTGGAGTTGCCGTTATTGGTGAATTTTTTTCCGATCAAAAAATTGGTGAAATATTTTTTTAAATTGTTTGGTTGTTTTAAGTTTTTGGCGGGATTTCTGAATTTTATAAATGGGCTTGTTGTTCGTATCAACATTTCTTTTATATATTGTATTTAGCATTTATATCGAAATAATTTGGAAAATACATATGCGAATTTTGGTAGACTAATGCACATGTAGGAAAGGGTGCTTGAAATAAAGAACGAATGGATGCAAAACTAATCACAATCGAGTGTGTGGAAAGTCAGCGGTTGTTACCAACAGAAACTGTAGTCAAATAAACGGTTGCAAAAATAACAAGCGTCAAGTAAGGGGAGAGGCGGAGTACGATGGAGGACGAACACAGCCGAGCAAGGAAACCGAAGTCAAATAAACGGTTGCAAAAATAACTGTGCGTCTGTAGGTCAGAACTGGGCAGCGACACAGGAGATGCTCAATTGTCTCCGTCTCCTCCTCGTCAACGCGGAGTTTAAAGTAATCAGTAGCATCATGGTCCCATTTACTGGTAAAGGGGCTGATATTGCAATGACCAGTAATGATTCCTGTCATTACTCTTATTTCAGCTTTTCTCAGGTTCAACAGTGAGTATGTCCTTTTGGTAGACAGAGTCGGCCATATAGATCTTGGCACATTGCACCTAGGTTCGTTGTGCCAAATTTCATAGCCTCTTTCGTCGTAGAACGCCTCAAAGCTCCGATAAAGATGACAAATGGGTGGTTTGATTGACCCATCAATTGCTAGATCTATACATTGAGATCCTCGTCTAGCTAATTCGTCTGCTCTTTCATTACCCATGAATTCACGGTATCTTTCCAAAACTGTTCTACACTTGAGGACGTCCTCAGATTAGATGTAACAGAGTTTGATGACTTTAAGAGCCACATGACTATCCACAAAGATAGTCACCGGTTCAATGATCTCTGCATCCAGACTTGTTATCAACATGTACCTTCTTCCATCTTGGATCCGTCTGTATAGAAAACAAGAACGTATAGAGGAGGGTTAATGCGGTTCCAGTCGTCTCTACTAGGAATACATAGTCAAAACTCAGGACTAGTGATATATAGTCGCTTAGTTTTACGCGTTGGTCCAATGCCATTCCTGGTTCGTTCAAGATACAACTTCGCCAAAGATTTTGTTCATGCAGCCCTGGTGCACTACGCGCGGCCGGACACTTAATGCTGAGGCCCAGAGGCCTTAAGTTCAGCATTGTGTTTAAAGCTGTTTGTGGGGTGCTCCTCGTGGCTTCTGTTATTAGAATCGAGGCGGATCTTTGTACGATCTCTTCAACCGCCAAGTTAGCTCGCGATTGATGACGATTCTCCTATCGTATCGTTTAGTAATTTTTTTTTCTCTAAAAGGCTCCTCTGTGTACAACGTCCCATGTCCGATGGACAACATCCCAGATGTAGCGTTGAAAATGTTGGGCGACGTAGCTTCGACCTTCCTCGCCATCCTTTTTAATCACTGTCCGAATTTCGGATACTTCCCTAGGTCTTGGAAGTAGGCTTTGTTAGTTCCCATACTGAAGCGGGGTTCCGATCCCTCTCAGTGTGTTAGCTACAGGCCTGTTTCCCTTCTCTCGCCGTTTGGGAATTTATTTGAATCCTTCATTCAAGGCATGATTAGAAGAACTGTTGATATAAAAATGCAGTTTGGTTTTAGGCGGGACTTTCTACGGCCCATGCCTTAACGGCTTTTGTCAGCTTCGTTGGAAAAGGTTTCGATAGGAAATACGGAACAATAGCTGTTTCGTTAGTTATTGGCTGGGATTTCGATTCAGTCTGGCATGATGGAATTTTATATAAATTGGCTTTGATAGTCAAACATGTAGAATGGTAATGCCCTTAGAGGTATCTGTGTGTAGGATGCGGACCAGCTGAATGCTCGTAAAACCAGCCGCTCACAGCTCACTGTAAAACAGTGTTGGGCAAAATTAAATTGAGAGCAAGTGTGTGCGAGCGTCTGTTTTAAAAACGACTGACTACAGAAAAGATTTTTTTACTCTTGTTATATGGCTCATGCCTGCTGTAAAATGAATCCTTCTGTTTTACCACAGAGCAATTTGATATACAATACCGCCCAGCGCATCTAACTTAGTTTTTAAGTATTGTAAATATATTTTGAGACATTCATGGTTAGGGGTAAAGTAGGCGCTGAGTCATGGCATAATTACAGAAGGTAGTCTCATTTGAGAAATTGATTTTAACTCCTTTATAAATTTTAAATAATATGAAAAATGAATTACATAAAGTTGTATGTATGTCGATTGGCATATTTTTCAATAAATTAAACAAAATATATTTTCTACAGCTTAGTATTGCTCTCAAGATTTAACCACGGTTGTTACATTTTATGTTTATAAGTTTTAGAGACAGGAACTTCAAAATATTTATAAATTTAAATGATTTAGCAATTTTTGCCACTGAACACATGATATGCGTACATTTCGAAGGAAGATCTTTTAATTAAAATTTTGAAAGCTGAATTCTGTCAAAGGCAAATTTATGAAAAAATTGAAAAACATATGACTGCTTGAGACTACCTTGTATAATTATACCATGGCGCTGAATAAGTGCATGATAAGTTATCGATGTTAGATTTCAACCGTTTAACATATAATGGATGTAAGATTTGATTTAATAAAATGACTAAAAATGTTCTGCAGGTTCTCTTGTTTAAGTCACTTCATATGTTGTTTCTCATTTACTCACCGACGCCTGTGTTTTTGAACATCCCTACTTGGGAAGACTACATTTGCCTTTGTCAAAAAGAGAGAGAGAGGAAAAAATTGCACAAATAGTAGTAAAGTAGAGCGAAGTATGAAAATAGTTATGATTTTAATGAAATGTTTACATTTTTTTTTTCTTTTGGAAAAATGGGGGCTTTCTTATGATTATAACAATTTTTATTTTAATTATGTCTCTTTCAGTCTTAGAGGTGTGATACCGATTTTAAAATTAATATAAATTTCGCGACATCACATTGGTTGGCTTTACTATCTCTTTTGCCCGCTTTACATGCTACAATGTTGATATGGCAACCCAGTATTTTTCACACTGTCATCGGCAGCAACATCTCACCATCATCATCGTATTGGCCAGGGAAAAACATCATTCGATGTTGCATTACCTCATTGCCCGTTTCAGTTGTTACCAAACAAAACAACAACAATAAGAACGGTAGAATAACAACCAAACCTCGTCATCTACCATTTTTAAAACAAACCATACCAACCAACCAAACATGCCAACCAAACAGCCATCCAGCGACCCGGCAGGTAACCGAGCCGAAGATATTGTGGAATTCTTCAACACCAAAGTCCGTAAAAGTTTCTCAAGTGACTCACTGTGGGTATTCTAAATAATACCACCAACAACAACGGCAAAAAATCAAAGTTACGATATCACCATTCAATGGCTGGCTGACTGACTGACTAACTTTTTTTTTGTTTTGTGTTTGGAGTTATCTGTCATACATTGTGTGTCTGTCTGTATGTCTCCCATTGTGCCATATTCAGTGATTGGTTGATAATGTGGTTGGAAAAAAGGTAACGAATCACTTTGTGAGCGAAGAATTCTGGTAGTATTAAAAAGTTTAGGCATGATCTTGTTTTCCTGATAACGAACCATATTTCTTTTTTCAACAGAAATCACCACTGTTTTTTGAGGGGGTTTTGAATATTTCAAGAATGACTAATAGGGGTATTTTTTCATAAGTTTACAGAAGAGTTTAAAATGTTTAGAAATAATAATTTGGTTAAAAAAATAGGGGCAAAGGATCAGAAGAATTTTTGATGTTTGAGAACAAAATTTTTGTTTAAAAATACGAGCAAAGGATAAAAATAATTGTTTTTAAATTCACTCTTCTGAATCCATGAAATAAAATATTTATTTTAAATCCACGCTTCCAAGCCTTTGATAAAAATATTTTTCAACAAAATCCACACTTATGGGCCTTTGATAAAAATATTTTATTTATGGGCCTTTGAAAAAAATATATTTTTTTCAAAAAAATCCAATATTTCGATAATAATATTTAAAAAAATCCAATATTTCGATAATAATATTTAAAACAATCCAATATTTCTATAATAATATCTTTAAAAAATCCAATATTTCGATAATAATATTTAAAAAAAATCCGATATTTCGATCATAATATTTTTAGAAAAATCCGACATTTCGACAAAAATAGTTAAAAAAACTAAGCTGGAGTTTTAATAAAAATATTATTTTAAATAATCCACGCCTCTGGAGTTTTAATAAAAATATTATTTTAAATAATCCACGCCTCTGGAGTTTTAATAAAAATATTACTTTAATAAAAATATTATTTTAAATAATCCACGCCTCTGGAGTTTTAATAAAAATATTATTTTAAATAATCCACGCCTCTGGAGTTTCAATAAAAATATTTTAAATAATCCACGCCTCTGGAGTTTTAATAAAAATATTATTTTAAATAATCCACGCCTCTGGAGTTTTAATAAAAATATTATTTTAAATAATCCACGCCTCTGGAGTTTTAATAAAAATATTATTTTAAATAATCCACGCCTCTGGAGTTTTAATAAAAATATTATTTTAAATAATCCACGCCTCTGGAGTTTTAATAAAAATATTACTTTAATAAAAATATTATTTTAAATAATCCACGCCTCTGGAGTTTTAATAAAAATATTATTTTAAATAATCCACGCCTCTGGAGTTTTAATAAAAATATTATTTTAAATAATCCACGCCTCTGGAGTTTTAATAAAAATATTATTTTAAATAATTCACGCCTCTGGAGTTTTAATAAAAATATTATTTTAAATAATCCACGCCTCTGGAGTTTTAATAAAAATATTATTTTAAATAATCCACGCCTCTGGAGTTTTAATAAAAATATTATTTTAAATAATCCACGCCTCTGGAGTTTTAATAAAAATATTATTTTAAATAATTCACGCCTCTATTTTAATAAAAAAAAATATCTTTTTAAATAATCCACTCCTCTATTTTAATAAAAATATTATTTTAAATAACCCACGCCTCTGGCGTTTAAAAAAAGTATTGTTTTAAATAATAAAGTTTAAAAAATATTTTAAGATATAGAACTAAATAACGCTTCTATTATAATAAAAAATATTATTTTAAATAATCCAAGCCTATGAAGTTTTAATTAAGGGGACCCCCCCATTCTCGGGGTCAAAAAATTTTTTGATTGAATTCGAATCTACTCTAATTCTAGAATGTCTCTACAAAATTTCAAGTGAAAATCTCAAGGGCTTCTCAAACTTTAAACGCGTTTTTCTCAAAACGAATGGCGGGCACGATAACTCAAAAACTAATAATCCAATCGGTTTCAAATTTTGACACGTTTCTCTGGGAGTGTGTAGCTCTCGTATGAACTAGGATAAAGCCAATCGGTGAAGATCTTCCTTATTTTTTAACTTAGTTTGTGGTAAAAAATAGGCGATTTTCCAAAAAAAAAATTTCAAAGTTAAGTCATTTTGTTAATTGTTGTGCGAAGTCAATAATCCTAGTTCATACGAGAGCCAGACATGTCCTCTTTCTAACACAGTTGGAATTTTCGGATTCGGATGTTCCAGTGAGGAGTTATCATGCCCGCCATCGAAAATATGGACTTTTCTTTGAACCCAAAAAACAACAACAAAACAACAACAAAAAATTTTGGTAAATTATTTTTCTTCTTTTTTAAATCTTCAAATATATATGTGCCAAGTTACAAACCTTAACAAGCATTGGTATTCATTTACCAGCCCATTTAAAATCTTAAAAATAAAAAATCGAGAATGGGGGGGGGGGGGGTTCCCTTAAAATATTACTTTAAAGAAATCCACGCCTCTGTGTATTTGGGACATTTATTTTAAATCCACGACATCGGCCTTTGGAAAAAATATATTATTTTAAATCCAATCCTTGGATAAAAAATGATTTTAAAAAACACACACTTTGGCCTTTGGTAAAAATATTTTTTATTTCGTCACCTTTGGTTGGTTTTAAATAAAATTCTCACATATGAGCCTTTTTAATGCAAAAAATATATCCCTCCAATGCCATTGACTTTATGGTGAAATTTCGAATGTGTCACATGTCACATCTTAATATTTCAAAACTCTAGAACAACAAAATTTATTGGGGGAAACACACTTCATCAACAGAAATTCCCCTCTGACCATGCACATTCATGGTTTTGAGGTATTTCACAAAAATATTAATAAATCATTAATAAAATATATAGTTGTCGCCAAACATGTGCTGTCCTGCAATTATTAGCAATTATTATTAGTCATATTTGTTTCACCTAAAAAAAAAAAACAATAAAAACAAAAAAAATATTAGTTTTCCATGAATGAAGTTACACACACGACCGACCTCCTCCGCCTCCACGACTCATTGCTGACGATACGTTGGTGATATTTCGTACCGTCACTATCTACTTACTTCACCTTCGTCATTTCACATTTGTTTGACGTAGCAACACGTGGAATTAGGTTTGATTTTACCGTAATTTTGTAATTTTATATTTTTTGTGTCAACATCATCGTCTCTCCACAGCAACAACAACAAAAATAACGGCAAATGACCGGGTTGTAATAAGAGAGGGAGTACAAGGTACTCTCAGTACAGTTGTTACTTACACCACCACCGTTACTCTCATCAATGACAATGGATTTTCTCACAAATACTCAATTACCGAGAATGTCTGATAATTGTTGTGTCGTTGTTGTTGGTGGATGGGTGGCGCTGGGTAGGTGGCGGCGGAGGTCGTATAGCGGGCGTATGCATGTCGGTTCTATTGAACAACAATAACATCGTAGTCGGCTTCGTCGTGGTCGTCAACGACAGCAACAATGATGAGAATAAAATTCCTTGAATGAATGAAATTGGTTCCCTCCTTCACCACTCCCCAAAAAACTACATTTACGCTATTTTATTTCATGTACCACCACCACCACCACCACTTCGTCGATTGTTTGACAACATATACAATTTTGTATTTGTTTTTATTATTATTACTTTTCGGAAAATATATAGAAACAACAACAATAATTATTTACAGTGGGCAAATGCTATATTTTTCCATTATAAATGTCAAAGCTATATGTAGGGTAAACGCACCTAATTCCGGCATGTACCAATAGTCGGCATCTGTTTTATATAACTTCAAATAACTAAAAAATCCTATAACTATATATGAAAAATATCTTGAATTATTTTCAATAACACTGCAATCTATGGTACATTTATTCCGTCAAAATTTGGAATTTGGTCAATTAGGTTTTTCAACACCAGCGATAATTCATGTTTCATAAGAAAAAATTAGTGGGCATGTCGATTTCAAAAGACTTGTAACTATATTAAAACTATATATTTTTCACAAGGATCTTCTTCGTAATTGTAAAGAACATAAAGGAGAATAATTTAGAATTTGAAATCATTAAAAAATATTTGTAATTATGATATTTTTAACGATGCCGTCCTTAGGAACAACATTTTTAAGGTGTTCCAATAGTCGACATATGGGTGAATAATAAGCACCTTTTCGATCATGTTGGCTCAAAATTGGAAAAAAATGATAAACAAGTGCTCTAAATATCGATTAAATTATAAAAAATCAGTTTTTAGTGGTTTTACATAATGAAGACATGTTTTAATCTTAAATTAGATAAAAAGTTCCCGAAGTCAGCACCATGTTTTATAATTGCAATCTTTTTGGAATAAAATTATAATATATAATGTTTTAATACAATACTGATGGAAACGCTCGATAATAATAATGTATTAATTAAAATAGCAAAAAATCAATTAAAAAAATAATTTTTGTTTAACTAAAATTCTATATGCCGACAATTGGAAAAAAGTGCCGACTATTGGCACAAAGGTACTATTTTACCTAACTATTAATTGAATCTTCGTTAATACAAATTAATTATACAAATTTTTATTGCATCGGGGAGTAAACAAAATTTGGAAACATATGAACCTAAATACAAAATAGTTAAAAAAATGTATCGGGATGGTGAAACGTCATAACGAACATTTTCTTATCAATGTACCAGAAGCGTGGATTTCTTACACAAAATATTTACTGAAGGTTCAGAAGAAGAATTCTTTAAACGAAAATTTATTCGTCTAAGAGACAGAAGCTTGGATTAAGAATATATATTTTTTATCAATGGTCTAGAAGCATAGAATAATGAATATTTTTATCAAAGGTATTTTTTATCATGGATCTAGAATCGTGGATTTTTTAAAGAATAATATTTTTATTAAAGATCCCGAAGCGTGGATGTTGAAAAGAATATATTTATTAAAGGTCCAGAAGCGTGAAAGAATATTTTTTATTAAAGATTCCGAAACGTGGATTTTGTAAGGAATATTTTTATTAAATATCCCGAAGCATCGATCCTTTAATGAACATTTTTATTAAAGATCCCGAAGCAAAGGTATAGTATTTTTTTTTATCCCGAAGCGTGGATTATTTAAATAATATTTTGATTAAAAATCCCGAAGCTTGGATTATTTAAATAATATTTTGATTAAAGATCCCGAAGCTTGGATTATTTAAATAATATTTTGATTAAAGATTCCGAAGATAAAAGACTATTGACACGGTTCGCCAACCATCATCATTGTGGCACCGGGTCTGCTAAAGGACGTAACCTGGCAACAAAATACATTTTATTCAGCTCGCACTACCTTCCTCTCATCGTCTCCGTCATAAGACCCATCGACTTTATTACCTCTGAACGCAGTACATTCCTGAACCATACCTCATATCCTCGCGAAGCTGAATCATCACTACTGCTGACGCTTGCTACAAACATCCCAACAGAGGCGACGTTACTGGCCAATGAACGTGAACGTACAGGTCGATTTCAAAGTAATAAGACTTGAAGCTCTACTCCTCCCATCACTGTTTTCCAGTTGGCCAATATCCGCATGTATTCCACACATATTAGCAGAGATCTTCATGAGGACGTGAAGATCTTACCCGACTTTCGACACACTATATGTTGTCAATGCAGTACTTGATTGGGTTTTATCGGCAGGAAAACCCCTATTATAGCCTTAGGGACAGACTCCTCAACTCAGGAGATATCTACATGATCTAGAGAGAGTGTGAACCCCTCGATCAACACCATCTATCACAGCAGAGGAGAAGCAACTGTCCGACAAACACGAGTAGTCTTAGCTCAATTAAAATCAGGATGATGCAACTCCCTCAATTCTCATCTCATCTTTCACAGTGGACAAAACTCATTCAAATTGCAAAATATTTAAATTTGGGGGTAGAGGAACCAGAACCATAACTTTTAATATTATGTATTCTGTTGCTACAACAACCAATCCGAAAATACCCGAGACTTACACGGCCAATGCCTGTCACCTCATTAGGGTTAGTCCCTCGTATAAAACCGTTCCATTTTAAGTACTTTCTTTCCACCAAAAAAGATTCGACATAGGTCCCGCCATATGTTTTATGTATTCAACATTATATTCCAAGCTATATGCTACTACTATATGGTGAATATCTTAAGCGATTTTCCCAACCTGGGTGGCTGTAATTTTGTATTTAGTTTACATAGGGTATAAATGATAAATATTCTGCCAGGAGGCGTGTCATTTATTATATTTGATTTTCCGTATCTTATCGATACTGGATGTATCAACTGTGAAAAAGGACACAAAAACGGTAAACGCTTGATCCCTACTAGTTCGCTATAACCGTACTTTACTGTATATCTAATTTCTGTAACCATGGATCCACTGTACTTCAATTCAACTCCAGGAAGAACGACAACCACACACACCGCAGTATGTATCACTGTGGCTTCCCCCATCCAACCAGGAAGGGGTGTGTATCTTGCTTGTAAGCGATTACTTTTTTCCTTTCCTTGATATTGTTATATTTATTATTGTTGTTGTTATTAATATTATGATTGGTTTTGTCCAAAACATTGAGCGGCTACAGCAACAACAGCATAGAGAACCAAGCAACATGAATATCATTACCAAACTTAATGATTAACTGGAAAATCATCATCCTTATCCAATTGCCAATGCACTCTACCATATATCGCACTAACACACCTACATACAAACACCTACAAACATACAAGCTCCCCACAACAACAAAAATACGAAACCATTCATTTTTCCCGATAATGAAATATCTATGCCATTTACACGACTGAAACGCCATCGAACCAGAGAAAAAATTCAGTCTCTCACGGATACAAAACCAAAAATTCTTTCTCATCAGAGATGGAAAAGTTAAAACAGTGTGGAGAAGAGAGTTGGCACGATTACATTGATATACATTTTTAAGGAATATAAATGGAGGATTTATTGACATACCGTGCTGCTCAAAACATTTGCAACCAAGTCATCTGCGGGACAAAACCCCTAATTTTATTGAAATAAAACATTTTGAAAAAAACGTTTTAAATGCTAAAATACTCCTTATTCAGTCGTTTATAAGGTTTATAAAATATTAATTTCATATCAACAAGAATTTGTTGTAAATTTACAAGTATTTGTTCTAAAAACTCTGTGCTCAAAACATTAGCAACTTATACTATGTGTTACCGATATTGAAAAAAGTTTAATTTTTTGTTAGTAATCGATAACATAACCACGTCTCACAGAGGGTTGAGCGGGAGGCAACGTGGCGATTAATTGAAAAGATGAAGATTAAATTAAAAAGCCGTATTTGGGTGAAAGAAGATATAATTCTGCATCACTAATTGCCAAAATAAAAGTTCTTAGTTGTTTACTTTATTTGCAGTGTGTCTTCAAAGTTCAGTAATTATTATTTTTTCGCGCATTGGTTAAAATTGAAAATTTGCATATTTCCAGTGATCATTTTTTTAATTAAGACTTCTAAAAGTGACAAATTTTTTATGGAGCCGTCTTCTTCAAGTATTTGAGCAAATGATAAATATTTGTTTTGTTTAAATAAATGTTTTGGAAGTATTAAAAAAATAAGAAAATTGCTCCAGCAATGAGGTGTTTTTAATGTTTGTATTGGATTTCAACTGAATTATCAGTGAAACTTAGTAAAACTGCTTATATTTTCTTCAAATATGAAGAACATTTTCTTGCCTTTTTGTTGGATTTTTTGATTTATTAAAGAATTTGTAAAGTAACTCAGCTAAATGAAGAATCTTAGGAAGCCAGAAATAAGGACTTCAAAAACTATTGGGGACACTTTTCCCGTAAATTCAGTAGGGAAAATACAATAGAGGACGTCTTTAATAGATTTCTTTTAAGTTCAGATCAGTTGTATAAAATAAAGCAAATGCCTCAGACTGCTTTGGACTTACTTATTCTTACCCAAAATGATAATGGTGACGAAGATGATGAAAAAGAAGATTATTTTAATGAATTGTATGGTGATTAACCCATTGTGGCCCAATGTTGCCCACAGGCAACAAAATATTTCAGAGCTTATATTTAATACGCAGCTAGAAAATTTATATTCTTTAGATTACATATATATGTCAAGACCTGATTATGGACGACACATATCAAAAGAAAATCTAAAAAATTCAAATTTTTGGTCAAGTTATACGCTTTTCAATAAGTGCAAGATTGTGTACAGTACCAATTAGCGTATACAGTACAAATTATTTAAATCGCTTCGTATTCCAAATGAACGAATTGTTCCCTCCAAATTATTGTTGAGTTTTGTAAAAAAGAATCAAAAGAATAATTAAAAGCGATTTTTTCGTCGATATCGCATTTGCTTTTCTTGACATTGGACTTTTATTTTTCAGAAAGAAGGTACTGTATCGCCCGAATGCAAGGATGTAGCAATGTCAAATTTTGTTAATACCCTATTTAGGAGAATTACATTAAATCTGTGCACAGAAAATAGTTCTATAGTCACAGAAAAAAATTCGGGGTTCAAAGGGTTAAGAAGTAAATTAATTTTATAATGGTTGTGAATGAGATGATGAAATTAATAATACTTTTAAAATTAATGAAATGAAGTAAATAAAAACCGTACAATTATATTTTTCAATTAGTATTCCAGTAATGGTTGGTTATTTTTATACTATGGGTTTTGTTTATGAATATTGATCAAAAGATATAATATTTGCTTATGTGACTTTTTTAAATATGTGGAATTATGGAATTTGAAGAAAAAATCGGATTTCAATATAAAATTTTGGGTATATAAATACAGATTAAATATTTATCGCCCATGTGACATGTTCCGAGAGTTTTTGAATTCCCATACTTTTTTTAAATTCCCATGTTGTGCAAAATGGTGTTCTCAATTTCGAGCGAAAGTGCGGCTCGAAAGCATAGCTGTGTTCAATATGTTACGAAATGTGTTCAATAAAAAACATATGTTTCATTGGAACTTGCAATTTGTTTAACAACAAAATTAAGAAAAAATATGCCTGTTGGCTTATTAATTGCCCTGGTTTCTACTAGAAAAGTCTAATGATAGTGGAACGTGTTAAAATAAGCATTTATGGATATTTTGAGAGAAGTTGGTCCTTTCATACACAAGGGTACCATTCCCAAAAGCCTGCAGTTAGCAGCTGCCTTAAGATTTCTGGCTGTTGGTGGGTTTCAGAGAGTAGTGGCAAATAATTTAAATATAAGTGTTGATCGCACAATAATGTGTAAAATATTGTGGAGAGTAATGAAAGTCCTGGAAGACAAAGTGTGTGCATGCTGTGGACAGCTGCAGACCAGGATCCAGCTATGATGCTTTTATTTGGCATATGAGTGCAGCAAGGCAGCATTAACAAAAGAGGAAATGGTATGCAAAATAGTTGGCTTCTAGGAGATAGTGGTTACGCTTTAGAAACATTTTTGATGAGGCCCTATAAACAAGTGGAGCATGGGTCTTGTCAACATCGATATAATAAAGTGCACACATCTTTTCAACGTGTACGTGCTCAGAAAACCACGTACGATCTCATTTCGTTTTCAATCCACAAGGCTATATGTGGTCGAATTATATTCCCAATATTTTTTTGTGAATTCTGAATGGAGCACACCAAATTTGGGAAAATGTTTCACATTCGAGCAAACTCGAAATACAGCACATGGGCGTATGTATTAATTTTTATTTTTTTAAGAACAATATTTTTTCTAATTTTCAATTGCATTTCCTAATTTATCGTTTTTCTTTGAAAAGTTACAGCGAAAATTGTAATATAAGACCACTTTTTCCAAAATACAAAATAGGCCAAAAAGATTAAAACATTTTATTTTTTTTTTTTTTTTTTTTTTTATTTATGATTTTTTATGTAATTATGAATATCCATCAATAAAAAATAACAATATTTTAAAATTAAAATTAAAAATCGCCACTTTGTCTACCGCTCTAACCACTGTGCGTCGTTTAATGATTTCTTCACATCTTCATCGCATGGAGTGTATTAAATGATAAACTTCGGGATGTTTTCCCTCTGATCATTCAGGCAGCATAGAAGTCCTCATTTTTTTAATTGATTTGCAATTTTTCGTTATACAATTTCCCAAAAGATTATCTATGTGGTTTAAGTCAGGGGACTGAGCAGGTCAATCAAGCACACACAATTTTTTTATTGGATTTCCATTGTTTTAGCAACTTAGACGAATGCTTGGGGTCATTGTCGTTTTGAAACACCCATGGAAAAGGCATTTCCCACGATACATATGGCCACAGAACGTCAGATAAAATATTTTGGTAATTTTCTGTCCTTATAATTCCACTGATTTTATGAATCGGATCAATTCCTTGTCCGAAAAACACAACCATATCATAATGTTGCCTCCGCCCTGTTTTACAGAACCTTTTGTATAACTTGGCTCGAGACTTTCGCCTTTTGGTCTACGCACCAGACACCTGATTCCGAACTGTGCAAATTAAATTTGATTTAACAGAAAGGCTACACATTTCCTCTTCTGCATATACCATTGGAGATGCATTTTGCAAACTGACGACCTAGCCTTTTTTTCTTTGAAATTAATTGTTTCTTATAGTTCTGTATGCTCGAAGTCCGAATTATATGGCCCTACCCCTGATCGTTTGCGTGGATATATCCAGTTGAAATAATTGTTGTATATCTTTGAATGTTATATCAGGGAATTTATTTTATTTTTATTTTCCGATCCACGCTTTTATTCTCCACTATGCGCTGTGTTGGCGTTTTCGCTTCTTATGAGACAGAATACTGTTGATTTATGGACTTTATACTTTTCAGATTTCTCGTTTTGGGACAAAATCGTAGATAATTTGTTTCTAAATGTGCTCACTATATTTATTGCCGCCCATTTTATCAACTTTTTTGTAGAAAAATAGCACTTGGGCCCACACCGATATTTTTTACGAAATTATACAACCAACTCAATAAAATTGCATTGTTTATTAGCGTCAATAAGGGTTATTTTTAGCCGATCTTCTTTTCTTAGTTATAAAACTCGCGAAATATTAACATAGACGATTTACCATTCTCGATTTTTATTTTTAAGGTTTTAAATGGGCTGGTAAATGAATAACAATGCTTGTTAAGGTTTGTAATTTTGCACATATATATTTGAATATTTAAAAAGGAAGAAAAATAATTTACAAAAAGTTGATTTTGTTGTTTTTTGTGTTTAGAGAAAAGACCTTATATTTAATGGCGGGCATGATAACTCCTTACTGGAATATCGGAATCCGAAAATTCCAAAACGGTGTTAGCATAAGAGAACAAGTCTATATATCTCAAAAGTTGATGTTGTTGTTTTTTGTGACTAGGATTATTTTTAATGGCGCACAACAATTAAAAAATGGCGAATCTTTGAAATATTTTTTTTTTTTTGACCACAAACCAATTTAAAAATTAAGGAAGATATTCGCCGATTGGCTTTATCCTAGTTCATACGATAGCTATACACTCACAGACAAAGTGTCAAAATTTGGATTATTAGTTTTTGAGTTATCGTGCCCGCCATTCGTAAAACACTGCTTGGAGAAAAATGCGTTTAAAGTTTGAGAATCACTTTTGCCGTCACTTGACGCTGACACAAGAAATCGGCTATATCTTCAAGAATTGTTGAGATTTTCACTTGAAATTGTGTAGGGACCTTTTAGAATTAGAGTAGATTTGAATTAAATCAAAAAAATTTTGACACCGAGAAGGGGGTCCTCTTAAGTAGTTGCAAATGTTTTGAGCAGGCCGAATCACGTATTTTTATATTCTTGGGAAAATAACAGCAACATATTGAAATGTATTACTTTTTCCAAGTATAATTTAGAAGAATGGCTTATTACAGATTGTTTTTAAACATAAGTAAATGTTAAAATACCATTTACATCTAAGTTGCGCCTCATTTGCTTGCATTGCAGTTCTAGTTGCAAATGTTTTGAGCAGCCCTGTATGTATATGCCATGGAATAGACATTTAAAATCCATTGGATTTAATAGAGCCAGATCTATGTAAATTCATTATAAGTTATAATTGTCACCAACCCCATTGCCATATTTTAAGTATTTGTGGACCACCCCCAAATACTTAAAATATGACAATGCCGCCTTGATATCTGTTTTCCTAATTAGTAAAAGCAAACATCTAAAATTATTTTGAATACGTAATTGCAATGTTGAAAATTTTATTAAGCGCTGATTGAAATCTGTGATTTGAAAACTTATTTAGCACAAGAATTAAACTATTTGTTTTTCTCAAATATAAAGAAGGTATATTGGACCTTTATTTTTCACAGCAACAATTTACGTTTAGATATAATTACAATCGGTGAATTTTAATTTTTATTTATTTTTAAAGCCGAAAAATATTTTTAAATAAAAAAATCAAAGTCGGGTAATGTGGACCACTATAAAAAACGGGACCTTTTCATAGGAACGAGTTCGGTATTTTACCTCGATATATGAAATTACAGCATTATTGGTTGTATAATGAAGCTAGGACCTTCAAAAAACCCGAAATGGAGCGGTGCCCTTTAGCGGGGACTTCTTCAAAACGTAAACCGATATATTTTTGCATTCATTGTTACCCAAGATTGAAATAAATATAAACTTTTCACAGGCAAACGACAATCTGGCTTTTAACTTACTAGCCCACATTACCCGCCAAGTTTTTTATTTCGCTGTTTTTGTTCATGTCCTCTATGTGTCTTAGCAAATTTTGGTGATTTCTGGATTATTGGGTCAAGAGTTCTGACAAGTATTGGCCGTAATGAAGCCCCATTATTTGGATGGGGATTTTTAAACTCCGCTTTTTGGGAACGGGGTTTGGATTTTTTTCACTTTAATTTTCTAAACAAATTGATAGTAATTCCTCAACTTAATTTCACAAAGATTACAAGAACTTATTGCAGATGTTTAAAATATATGAGTGGAAGAAAAAATTGTATTTATTCCAAGTGTCCACATTGGGATATAATTCACATAGACTAATTTTCCTGCAATATTGCAATACATATAAATTTTCTGACAATAAGACATCTTTATTTGCTATCTCCCTTTGTCCAATTTGCCAAAGGAATTTAAGAAGATATTTCCAATATTCATTGTAATTTTGCCTTTACTATTAAAAAATATTTTCAATTTTCCTTTTGTTGTAATACAACTGAAAGTACCCCATTCAAATAACAAAACGTACCACACTCGCACACAAACATTCTCCCCCTCTTTGGTTAGCTCTCTGCATTTCTGCATGCTCTCAGTCTCTCTCTCTCTGTCCCTCATTTCACGTAGTAATGTTGTTGGTTGACTTTGGTCGACGACGTTGAGCGAGCACACACACACAAAACTGCTGGCAATAGAATTCATTCACATCATCATCATAATCACGAATGCTATTTCAGTCGCTGTTTAAAAATTAAACAAACCGGTCGCAAGCGCTCGTCGTCTTGGTCGTCTCGGGTGAAACGGCATTAACGTGAAATTAAATATTTTTTCCATTGCCTTTTCGAGTGAATTACTTATATACGTACGTGTGTGTGTGTGCGATTGCAAATAAATGTTGTTGTCTACTAGCACGGGAGACTACTCGAAATATTTTTGTTTTATTTGCTTGCTGCAAATGTGTGCGTGCGTGTGATTGGTGGTCTCGAGAAAAATACGTATAAAATTTAAATTATTTGCACAATTATTAACAAAACTACACAAATGTGAATACCAGCCAGGCATTTCTAAATAGTAAGCAGCTAAAAACGGCCAGCCAAGCACCAACCAACCACTAGCGCAGTCAGCAGATCGCTACGTCAATGAATTTTAATTGAAAAATTGCAAGCAAAGTAAAAAAGTAAAGAAACGAAAAGGTGTGTGTACGTCGTGTTTTCATTTCTAGTAGTTGTATGAATTTTTAATTTAATTTTTTTTTTTATTATTTTTGGTTTAAGTTCAGTTTGCTGTGGCTTTTTTTAATTTAAATTGAGTTTTTTTGTGGAATAGGCAAAATACAATTGTAGTGGCTTGATTTCATGAAAAAGAAGAAGAAATAAAACGAAAAAACAAAAACAAGTTATGGTGAAAACAACAATTCATTGAACACAACAAGTAAATAAAAAATTCCATATCTAAACTTGTATTTATGGCCTAGAATATTTAACAACAACAAAAATTATGGCTTAAATAAAAATATATATTTGGATATGGTGTATGTGATATGTATTGTAATAAAGAGATATTAACTACATATTTGGTTTCATACTTCCGTTGTTCCACTGTCTGTCTGTCTGTCTGCCGCCTATATTTTTGTGTGCGTGTCTGATGTCTTGAAAAAAAAAACACTCACGTTCTGTTGGATTAATGAAATAAACAACACAAAAATACCGAGAAATTTGTTTGTTCATACAAAAGAAGTGGTGACCAATATTTCTTTCCTATGCCTATATTTAAGTGTCTTAAAAACCAACAACAAAAACGAAATACAATTTTCGTCATATCCATTGAAAGTCGGTGGCGGCGGTTCGTCGCTCATAAGAATACAATCTGAAAAATAAACAACAGAAGAAAAAAACAACAATATGTGTGTATGTGTGTGTTTAAGTGTTTAACATTAAATATGTATGTTGAGTTGTTGTTGTCGTTCCCCATCAAGTCAAGGGAAGCCAACCAACCAGCCAGCATAAACAAGAAACCCAACCTTTTCCGGTTTGAAAGTTAATAAAAATTAATCTACTACAGTTAATAACAACAAAATAAGAGGAAAGACACAATAAGAAATAAAAAAAGAAAAACTCTCATAAAAACGTTAACTGTTAAAACCGACAAAAAAATACCAATATAATGTGGAAAAAACCTAGAACTGTGTTACAACAAATTTTCCATAATTCAAATAATTTAATTTTATATTCTAAGCATACACAAACATGCTGCTGCTCACAAAACCAAGAGGAGTGAAGAGCAGGCACAAACACAACATTATAATAGTAGTCGTCATGCTTTGCTGGATTACTCAATAATGATAATAATTGTTAGTGTGTTGTTGTTGTTTGTGAATTGTCGGATATACTATACAAGTGGATTAATTTATTGGAAACAACAACAGTAACAATGTAAACTTTTGATCACAAAAAAACAACAAATCTATTATCATTGGAATAATACAAAATAAAAAACAATTTAATCGAAAATTAAATAAACTCTACGACTCTCACTACTGCTCTCTCTCTCCCATTCTATTACAAACAAGAAGCTGCCAAAAACATATGGTTTTTGCAGTGATGCCAATTTGGTGTGTTTTAAGTAATGTTTGTGTTTTATTTTTTTTCTTTAAACAAAGTTAAAATTAAATGTTATTGAAAGGGATGGATTTTAACGCATTTAATTAATATTGAAACATATTTTGAAATTAACATGTTCAAACCTCCCTGCTCGTATGTTATAAACAGAAGAGATATGTAATAACTATATCTGGAAGATATCCTAAGAAAATACCAATGACATTCTGAAAAAATAGAATTCCTTTTGTAACAACTCGTTAAACGTGTATTGTGGCTTTGTTTTATAAAGTAGATTTACAATCCATAAATAAGTCATGAATAGCTCAAAAATGATTTTGTATTAGTCCTCCCACAAAATGTTGAAACACACTCAACCATTCTTTTCCTCTTTGGTTTGTTCTCTGCATTTCTGCAAAATTTCCAGGGTAGTTCCATATAACGTGGTATTACATCAAGTGGAGATACATACGAGGATTTCAATCCTACTTAAAATTTGAATTAAGAATTAAATTCGAGTTTTGTCGCAATTCTTCTTCATGTGCTTACATTAACAAATGCCAACTAAACAAGTCCCCCTCTTTAGGAGGATCTCGGTTAGGTCGTATATTTTCGTTATGGTTATATATTCATCCTTAACAAATATTTCAGTAAATAATAGAAGAAAACTTCATCCTTGTTCTTATGCTCTCAGGTTCGGTTAAATATTTTGCAAGTTTTCGCAGTAGAGGAATGTTTTTCCAGCAGAGTAAGGAAATTAAATCTTAAATGAATTTAATGACAATCTTTAAAAACCATCAATATTGCCAATCGGATGTTGGCATTTCTGGTTACCATTCAGAGAATGTAATTTGCTTAAATTTGGTTCAAAGTTTTACTAATTTTGTGTGTGTGTGTGTCGAAAAGGGTTTCAAATAGTAAATATGTAGTTTAAAAATGTAAAAACGGTAGATTCTGCAGGTTCTGGAAGCTATAATTGTAGAAAATAACAATTTTCAAATAAACAGATCTTATTTCGCTTTCTTTATAATAATTCCTTTTTTTAGGGATTATTAAGATTAAAAGATATAGTTGAAGTAATATTTGTACAATTACATCTCACAGAATATTCAAAATTACTCCCTTTTATTACGAACATTTTTATTTTTGATATTCTAATTTTTACTATAATGACCATAATTTTAATAAAAATTAGCAAAACTGCTTCCACACTCAATTCATCCCTTCACAAAAATTTGTTACCATTGTGAAATTCCCCATAACATAATTCGCACAAGCGATCACCACTATACCTGTTACAATTCCTTGGAAATGATCAAAAAACACACACAACCAAAATTTCCAAAAATAAACATCTGTTTGTCGAAAATTAAACAACATACTTTCTATTTATGACATGTGACAGATGGTTGTGCCATTTATTTTTTTGTTAATGATTTGCTCCAAGCAAAACAATTTTAAATTGTGCGAAACATGCAATCTTTTTTTTATTTAAAAAACATGGTTTAATTTCGGATACTGAGTTAACATTTGTTTAGTGTCAGACACACAAAGTGATGTAAATGTAGATTTTTTTTTAAAAAAAAGAATGTATTGATATGGGGAAGTTCCATCCAAAAATATATGTAAATTTCAATATTTTTAATAAAATATAAACAAATGAATTAAAAATTCCACATTGATTAGGGTTTGAAAAGACTTAAATAAATAGTTAGACAAATCTTGTAGACCCGAATTGTACTGATACAATAAAAATTATCTAATCTCAGTGCGGTTATTGCAAAACATCTTTAAAATGTCCATTATATCACCTATTTTAATTGTAACCTTGGTAAATATTGTGTTCAATTTTTCAATGTATATCTAACTTGATTCTACTGTACTCAACAACTTGCAACAACTACTTACAAGGTTCTTCAATGGAATTTCAAATTAGTTTATATTCAACTCTTCATACATACTATACTTCTTACTGTCCCCTACACACCAACACACACCTACATTAAAAGATTTACAGAAATTTTGTTCATTATTATAGCCACAAAATTCACAGAATTTAATAATGGTTGTGAAGTTGTTAACAACTGAAGAGAGTGAGTCAGTTAGTAATTGGAAAAATGTTAACTAAAGGTGGTTGGCTGAATGGCAGGCAGGCAAAATATGGATTTCAAATGCAAATGCTTTGATTGGAATTTCCAAGAATACACAAATTCATATTTTTACCTTTTATAAAATGTCTTGTACAAAGAAGACATCAACAACAACACCATCACCACCAAAACATAAAACGAAAATTATGATTAATTTGATGAAATTCATATTAAAAGTGTTTTTGTGGAATCAAACCAACAACAGCAGCACATGCATATTTTGTTCATGCATAAATTCTCCATAATTGGAAGACTTCGTGAATAAGTAGTGATGCTAACAACACAAAATCCAAGTATTCCAAAGACGACATCCAATAGCCAGCAAATAACATCATTATGATCATAAACCATACATCTCTCAGCCAGTCATCCTACCTACACACAATAAATACATTGTTTCAATGCTAACTACATAACACAAAAACAGCAACAACAGCAATAATAAATTGACTTCATGGAAATTTGCTACAATATGGAATTACCCCCAAAAAAGCCGTCCATCTCCACCATCGTCAGTTTTAAAAATTCACAAGAGAAACTTTGAATTTGTGTTTTTTTTTTTTTGGCAAATTCAAATGAATACCTACCTCCATTGAGTTTCAGGAATCCAGAGTCACACCATCTTCTCTTTAAGCCAAGCTCTGCTGCGTTGTTGTTGTATCTTTCTCTTGTGTGTTGTGTTGCGTGTACACAGCCCAGCCATACAGACATTCATAAATATTTTCAAGTAAAAATGACAAGCCTCATTGTCTTGTGTTCGTTTTTCTTCTTCCAGAGAAGAGGAGAACATCCAACAAACGTTAAAGGTGATGATGATGATGTTGCATTGTTGTTATTCGTGGTGATGTTAGTGAAAATTACAAACAAAACGAGTTTAACAAAATTCATCAAAATATCAACACACAGATACATACCTACAAACACACATATAGCCAGATCCATCCAACCATCCACAATATCAACATTCAATCATTTCCAAGCAATCTTTTTTGCTTGCCGTCCACACATTGTTGTTATTGTTGTTCTTATTCTTATCCTTTGTATTTAGAATTTTCCTTTATACGTTTTTGTACGATTCTTCGCTTGAATTTTTTTATTTCCAGGAATTTTGTAGACCCTTTTTAGTTTTAGTTCAGACATTTGCGACGACTTTGCTTTGTAAAATGCATAGCTGGATTGTTCTTGTAATGGTTTTGTGTTCTTCTCCTCTTTTTGTTGTTGTTGGTTTTATTTATTGTATTTCTTGGGATCTAAACCAAACGAAAAAGGATCCAATTGAATATTTCAAAACTATTTTTTCTTACCATTGTGTGTGTTTCCATCTGCTGCAGCCAATGTCGTCGTCGACACCGCCGCCTCTCCGTAGTGGGTAATAAAAAACCATTATGTGTTCAATTGTCCTTTGGCTAATGCTTTTGTTGGAATGTGGCATGTAAGAAGTATGATAATTTTGGGGAAAAGTAAAATTTATTAGATGATTATTTGTTCTTTGAACAAATTAGTAGGGTTCACTAGATCGATAAACGAAAAGGCGCAATATCTTATCATGTGAACCATCACAATGAGATGTTTTGACATTTAGAGGGATCTTTTAGTTAAGGCTATGTTACACGAGATATCAATGTGTGTTTTGATATTCAAAGATATCTCTTACGAGACATCAATGTCATATGTGATGTCCAAGTTCTGTCGAATTTATTAAAAAATACTTTATTTTATCTATATTTTTCGTTCGAAGGGAGGTTTGAAATGATCAATACATTTATTACACAAACTAATATGTACTATGTTTATATAAGATGTTTTAATAAGACCAAATGATTGTTATATGTCAAATAAACGACATATTTTCATAAAATACATTATAAATAAACCTAATGCAGAATTACGTTTACATTAGGAGAATTTTTGTTACTTTTAATTACATTAAACATATTCGGAATGAATTTAAGTACAAGAAAATATTTTTATGTGACAGCATGAATTTAGAAATCAATTTAAACCCCATGATTACAAATTTTAATTCCATTTTTAAATTCTCAACAAATCTTCTACAGCACTGTATTTGTCCCTATTAAAAATTGTTTGCTGGTTAACAAGTCGTTTTTTTCTCCCTAATTTGTGTATGATATTTTTGCGCACAAAAAAGAGAAATTTATTCTTTAGAAAATTGTCCGTCCAGTTCGTTCACTCACTGATACGTTCTTTGTACTCGTGTTTTCTTTTTCTTGTTTTCTGTTTATTTTTCTACGAACACCAGCAACAGAGTAAACGAAAGCGCATCAAAAAAACAACCCATCAATACAAATTTCACAGAATTAATAATAAAAACAAATATATAAAATTCTGTTCTTTATTTTATTGAAATGTTATATGAAGCAAAAAAAAAAATGATTCCAATGAATTTTCTGTCTCGATGCGATGCATAAGAACGCACAAAATTCAAACGAGATAAATGTTGCCAAAAACATATAACTGATTTGGGATACTAAGTATTGCTACTTCATAGAAATTTCATGTTCGCAATCACTGTGAAGAAAATAAATTAATATTTATAAGAAAAATAAAAACAACAAAATAACTTTTCAACAATATAATATTGTTTATAAGAGCTTAATTCTGCGAAATCAAATTTAATTTTTTATTTTAAGTTAACAAGCATCCAATTGTTGTTCGCTCTCCATGATGATACAAAATTCTGCTAAATAATGTTAGCTATGCTTCGACTACTGCTTCCTTGAAAAAGTAATAATAGTGTGCTTCTTCGTTGTTATATGAATACCTAGAATTGGAATACAATTTTTGTATTCTTCCGTTACTTCTAGGAACTGGTTACTCGCCATTGAGTGTGGCAGAAACAGCATTAGATTATGTTGTCTGTGTTCGAATTTAAGTTGCTTCTAATTTTGTTTTTTCAATTCCTCCCATCTACTTATATACAAAGAGTTTTCTTGTTCACACATTAAAGAAATAATATTTTGCAAATTTATGCCCTAAATTTATGAGTTAGTTGTACATATTCTCTTGCTGAATTATTTTTCTTATGAAAAAAAGATTTTAATTTGGGTTTTTTGTTTTGTTTTTATCATGAATTCACTATAAGCTGGGCCGCACACACACGAATACCTGTTGTAACAAACCGATAAAGAAAAATCCAGTAAATATTGTTAATTAGTCATTTCTGGAAACCTAAATCCGCTCATTTTTGGTTAACTAACTGTACAATCAAAATTCCAAGTAAACGACTTATTTCGTTTTAACTGTTGTGTACATAATGATAAATAGAAAAACGAAATATTTTTTACGTGGGAATTGGGAATTCATATATCATGACACACTTATTATAACTACGATACTCATGTAATTATAGTTATTTCATCTACATGTGAAATATAAAATTCGCATGACAAAACAATGGCGAATAATTTCTACATATTTCTTTCTTTAGTTGCAATTAATTTGGAATGAATAAAAAATATTTTTAAATTATATGCATTATTACCTTCAAAAATTCGTAAAATGCTGTTTTTGCGTTAGAAATTTTAATTGACATGCACGGGATTGTACGGGGTTTCGTGAACGCAGTAGGGTTAAATTGTTAATTCCATTACATATATGACAAATAAATCCTTACAAAGGATTTAATATTCAACGTAATTTATACGGTATTATTGGTAATTTCAGTATTTAATTATATTGCTCGGTTCCAGATCTTCTATTATTTAGTTTTCGATTTTTTCCATTATAAAATTGAAAAGTTTATTTTATTTTTTTAACTACCTTATTAATTATATGCGAAGAATAATATTGGTCTGTTCCCGTACTGCAAGAATCTACTATTTTTTACTACGTTAACGAATTTTCCTTTATGATATCGAAGAAAATAGTAAAATCGAGTAGAATCTTTCAGTACGGGAACAGACCATATGTTTTTAGATTTACATGTTATGTGAACCCGGTTAATGTATTGTTAGGTATCACTGAACATACCCATCGACATGTAGTTCTCCATCAGCAGCATTTTAAACAATATTTTTACAACAAAAAGAAAGAAAATATCCATTAATACAGTATTTTATGGAAGTCAATTCTATGACTGGTATTGATAATAAAAAATATGAATATTTATTGTTCTTCATGGGTGAACATGTTCAAATGTCAAATAACACTGAACATATGCCATAACAATTTATTTCTCAATCAGCTGTAATGTTTTTTAATCAAATTTCAGTTGCGTATTTTGTTAAAATGATCATATAAATTGTTATTTTTATTAAAAAAAATGTGTATTTAAGTTTAAAAAATATTGTGTGTTGAAGTTTAAAACAACTCCATTGTTTTCAAATACACACACTGAACATACCCAACACAATATAAAGGATAATCCGTGTTTAATCCTAAAGTGGTAAAAGGTTGTTTATGATCAACTATCGCCAATCGGATCATGATATACTTAATTTAAGATTAACATATTTTTTCATTCTGAATAAAAACTGTATTGTTGCAATAAAACTCCTTGTACATTAGAACTTTTTACCGGGTTAACCTTCTTTATGAGGATTTATTTGACATATATGCAAAGGATATGACAATTGAAACCCACTGGGTTAACGAAATCCGGTTAAATGTAAACGTACTGTAAGTCATGAATTATAGGATTAACCTAAACTATATAAATACCAAGACGAGGATGTATAACTTTACACCACCCGACCTAGAACATTTTAAAATTTTGCCCATAGTATGTCTTGATCGTTATTATAGGTTCATCATCAATAACTATGCTGTGTCATGCATTAAAACCAAAATCCAAATAATTCGCTGTAAACCACCTCCATAGTTTGGACTTAAAAAATTGTGAAAAGCAAAATTTTATATTTGCTTAACCATGAAGTAGATTTGACGCTATAATCTTTACAATACAAATATATTGTTTATTTTGATAAAATAAATATTCGAGTGGTAGTCTTTTTAACTGCATATCAGATATTAAATATTCGTCGATGAATTCAACGTCGTTCGAATATAACTTATTTCTATATGTTTTATTTTAGTTTTATTTAAAGATTTTTTACTTCATAAATAGAAGTTATAATCAAAATGAATTTATTTTTGCTATTTTTCAACCACTTACAAATCGAAAATTTTTATAAATTACAAATTCCATTTATTTATTTCTAAGAATAAATTAAGAAAACGCCACTGAACTGCTGCTGACGTCAAATGTGTACTTTTCTCTTCTTCTTTTTTCCTCTTCTACTTGAAATCTCTCAACTTCCAATTATCATTTAATTAATATGTATTGTTTTTAATTCAATTACAGATATCGACGACATCAATCGTATTTTTACACACATGTAAAACAGCACAACAAAAATAACAATTGAACGCACAATAAAAGTGAGAAAATCACAAGAGAGTCGAGAGGCGTGCACATAATCATCATCATCATATCATTACAGAAAGGTGTCAATACAAGATAAATGTGTTCTTCTGATTGAATAATAACAAAGAGAGAAGTGAAGTGGTGTCTGTCACACATAACCAGATTAATGGAGTAAACAGAGCAGCAACAACTAAGAAACAAAACGTCTTTTGTTAATTATTACATGCTCTTTAAGTTGGCTAGCTAGCTCTCTTTCGCTCACGTTGACATACACATTCAGATGGGTCACCGTTTCAGTAAAACAGCTGCAACAGCCACTAAAACACAACAACAGCCAGCTGGAGGACAACCAATTATAAATGGTCAAGAATTATCAAATCAAACAACAATACCACCATTGACAACAACGGGTAGAATACCAATACCAAGTAATACAAACACTAATAGTCACATAATAGGACCCACGATTAATTTCCAAATACAAGAAAGTCCTACAGGCGGCGGTTTATTACAGCCTGAGGGTGGTGCTCAGCAGCAAAGTGGTGGTAGTATAATTGATACAACTACTACCTGCCTACAACATAACCTAAGTACTGCGGCTAATAGTAGTGGCATTTTACAACAGTCTTTAGGCTATAACGGAAGCGCCAGCAGCATTAGCGGTAGTTGTAGTAACAGTTTAACATCGGTCAATAATTTATCTTGTGGTCGTCAGATAATCATTAAAATTCAATTGGCCAAAATGGAAAACGGAAATGAAGTGACGACGACAACTACCACAACAACAACGTCAGCGCCCGCTTGTTCAACCAATCAAGCAGATATTTCCCTGGAAGCCTTAACAGCTGATTGTAATCTAAATTCCACGGAATTGTTGAGTGAAACGTCAACGGGCGTCGTCGTCCCCACAACACAAATTTTAAATGTTACCCTTAATAGTGCAGCAAATAGCAGTAGTTGTAGTAGTAGTACCAATAATCTAACAAGAACTGCTGGCAGTTCTTTTTCATCGGCAACAGTGGTCATACCATCCTCATCATCATCATCGGTGGCAGCAGGCAACAACAATAATAATAATTATTTCAATCAACAAAGAAATAGTACAAATTTCCCCAGTTCATCATCAGCAATGGATGCTGCAAACAGAGAACGGCTGGAACGTTTAAGTGAAGATGAGATAGTTGAGGAAACATCTGGAGATGTTGTTGAATATTGTGAAGTATTAGAAAGTGAATTTCAACCCATGGTGGCGGCAGTTGCCAGCAGCAATAGCAGTGGGCCACAGATAACTGAAGGTATGTTTCATAATAAAATCCCTCAAATGAAATGTTTCTCTAATCAGAATCTTCTTTTGTACTTACAGAATCTGAACTCGAATCAAATGTCTGCTGTCGACGTAAATCCAAATCATTGGCCAATAATGCAAGTGGCAGCTCCGCGAGTAGTACCACAAAACGTCGTTGCCGCAAATGTAGTTGTCGTGATGCAATCCGTCGTATATTGGATCCCTCCCTCTCACGGTCATCGAATAAAGCCCAAAAGCAACTGCAACAACAGCAGCAGCAATTAGAAAGGGAACAAAAAGCACAAAGAACAATTGTTGAAAGACATTCCATACCCAATTTACCCAGTAATCGTATCGTAAATGCCCTGCAAAGAAATTCAATGCATTCCACAGGAACTTCGGCTACTGCTGCAGCTGCCGCCCTGGTAATACCAGCTGTAACGACCGCCACCACAACGGCGGCGGCCGGTTGGAATACAACAGCTGCAGGCACAAATGGTAGTGATGTCATAATACCGCTTACCACCACCCCATCACAATTTGTTGTGGTCCAGTGTGCTATTGTGAATCCTGCAACAACGGCCGTTACTTCAGCGACATTACCCGCCAATAGCATTATATCCATTACGCAGAATCCTGTCACAGTTGCTGCAACATCATCATCTGTTCCATCATCTACCACATCTTCCTCCACCGCAGCCAAGAATAATGATTTAAAGGTTCAAGTTCCTTATAGCCAGTGTGCGCTACGAAATCCAGTAAAAAGTTCCACAGCGCCAACAACTGGTGTACCCGCCACAGCAACAACATATCATGCTCCTCCCTCGGGTACTGCTACTAGCAGCAGCAGCAGTAGTAGTAGTGCCACTGTTCCTGCGACTGTTACAAATGGCCCCATTGTCCATTCCCAAGTTGATTTTGTACACTATTTGGTACCCGATTTGGAACGTATTACCAATTCCAGTTTCTATTGGGGTAAAATGGATCGCTACGAGGCTGAACGTCTGTTGGAGGGCAAAGAAGAGGGTACATTCCTGCTAAGAGATTCAGCACAAGAGGAATTTTTGTTTTCGGTAACATTTCGAAAATATGGCAGATCATTGCATGCACGTATTGAACAAAGTGGTCATCGTTTTAGGTAAGCATTTCACTCATCATTTAAGTGATAAACAAATTGCAATAACATTTTCCTTTTTTTAATTTCTTACAGTTTTGATTGCCATGATCCTGGAGTTTTTACAGCCAGTACCGTTACCGGTCTATTGGAACACTACAAGGATCCGGCATGCGTCATGTTCTTTGAACCCATGCTAACCATCCCATTGCATCGTAAAAATTGCTTTTCACTGCAGCAATTATGTCGTGCCACAATTGTCTCGAACACCACCTATGATGGCATCAATGAACTGGAATTGCCAGTACGCCTAAAATCCTATCTAAAGGAATATCATTACAAGCAAAAGCTACGTGTCAAATCAAATGAACCCACCTATAACAGCGTACACTGTAAATAGTGTAGAAACATTACGGCCAATATGAGCCGTGAAGAACAAGAGATATTACCCATAACCACGTATCACAAGGCATACCATGTTTCGCGTCAACAATATGAACGCGATACATATCAGCAACGTTTTCTCAAATGGTATGAAGAGAAGATGCGTTCTTTAGAAGAACGCAAGAAATTGCATAGACACAAATGTGTGATTTTCTAAAAAAAAAAAAACAACCACACCAAATCTACGTTGAAATCTTCATACACATTTGTTTTAAAATATATATAAAAAATTAGTTGTATGTATTCTATTTAACAATAACTATAGTTGATAAAAATTAGTTTTGATTTTTGGGTTGAAAATTACTTAACCTTCGTGTAGAGTTAACAAAAATAGTAGACCCAAAAAAAATACCAAAACTATGTAGACAGACAATCCCAGTGAATAATAGTAATAGAAACATGAAACATAAATAAATTATATTTAGGCTATATATAATTTAACAAGCAAAGCAAAACAAACTGTTTTAATATTCCCCTTACCTACCCTCATTGGGCAAATCAAAAAATGAAGGCAAACCTCTCAATAAATTTTTACACCGTAAGTGTAAAATTAAAATATATATATATTATCATTATTAAATTAAGTATAATATTTATAATTGTATTAAAAACAAAACACAATATAAACAGAAATCATAATTACATTTGTTATATAAAACTAGGTTAGCTTTTAAGGCTTAACCACCCGATCGATAACTGTGTGTACATGTATTATGTTGGTAGCACATATGTATTTTTTTAGTATATATATTGTAGAAAAAATAAATTATGTTTATTAAACTAAACAAAAAAACAAAATCAATTCTCATAAATTTAATTTAATCATCTTAAATTATTTGTATTTTGTAGTAACAAAAAAACCACAACATCTAATTTAAGAATAGAAAGAAATTTCCAAAATGTATTTATTTTATTTTCAATTTTAATTTAAATATATATCATTATATAACAATTTTCAACATGAAGAAGACAAATTATTTTACGTTTTATTTTTTCTTTATTGGATAAATGGGGGGGAATTTGCAAGGAAGTAAGAATTGGCAGTCTTTCTTTCTTGTGGTTAAGATCTTGGTCCGCCGCCCGACTAACGATTATCCTCCACAGAGAAAGTTCCATGAAAGAAGTTTAAATTAGACCAAACTGTGGTGTGCATGGAATATTCGAAAAGGATGTGTGATGCAATTATGTGGAACACTTAAAGTTTTGCGGGTTATCTTTGCAAATCTGTATCGTTCTAAATTTAGTATATGTTCTGCTGAAGACAGACTGTATATTACAAAGGGTTTTATTTGATGTAATAAGACGCCGAAAAGTATGTAATACACATCTATTCTGAAAATGTATAAAGGGTACTGTACAGTACCCTGAATACTGTATTTTTTACTTTCCATTTATTTATATTATCGTCCCGTTATCCAGAACAATTCTGAACAGAATTTGAGAATACAGTGCACAATTATTAAAGTCGCTCTGCAATCTGAAAGTTGTAAACTAAAAATTATAGTCCTCAATGCAGCTCGGATATGGAATTTTTCAAGATAGATGTGAAGGCTCTAGTGTATATACAGTTGATATAAAACCCCAGTTAAAAAACCTTAGTCGCACGAGCCGTCTATATTTAACCCTACAACACTTTGTGTATATACAAAAAATGCTCCTAAGATACATTTCGATTTTAAACATGCTTAACAAATGTCCTCTCTAATATATAACTGCGGTGAAAGCCGTTGGCCGAGTGGTTTTAGGTCAATTCGGTATACTAGAACCCATGAGATTGACAATTCCGACCATTAACTACTCCAAAATTCTCGGGATCACATTAGAAAGCATATTTAAATCGTCCGCGCAAAAGTAGGAACCATAATCCACTCCGTCACGTACTTCTTTTGGGTTAATAATGCACGATTTGAGTGCCCTAAGGGCCGACTGACTATCGACATATATAGTCGTCGGTCCTATGTTGTCGGCAGTAAGTGTTTTGACCATCTCAGCCGCTTTCGTGATGCAGTAAACGCGTACACAAGTACCTTCCTCCCTCTACGACCCGTCTGTAAATATCAACAGACCGGCAGAGGTTAGGAGCCACATGCCCAGGATTCCCTACTAGGAAACTCTACTCTAATATCGATAAAGTCGTTATGAGATGGAGCATAATCACCGATTTGAGTACTCCTCTCTTAAAAGTCACATATTGAGGATGTGTTAAGGATACTAGCGTGGCCAAATTGCCGCGACTTCCTCGCATCCGTTTTCCGGAGCCTCAAGATACTTCTTGCAGCCGGAAGTTAACCAGAAAATCCAGTGGTTGGAGATTCATAATTGCATTCATGGATGCCTGTTGTGCTTCTCAGCGGTCCGGTAGTCAGTATCGACGCCGATCTCTGTAGAGTACTCATTTTAGCCAGCAGTGTACACTTGTTAACCCCTTGCCACCCTCTCTGGTGTGATCTCTGGTGTTAGTCCCCAAGTCTTGCATCAGATTAAGATTGTGGTGGTGGTGTTACTTCTAGGTAACCCCCATATAAATTTTCCTTCACAATATTGGTCCAAGATTAGATATAGTGGCTGCAATTTAGTACGATGTCCAGTGGGTACAAAATCTCCTTGTATCCTAAATAATAGAAGAACCTTCTATTTTTTAAATTTATTTTTGACATTTTCTTATTATGTGCCATTTGAAGAGCAAGAATGTATACTTTTTTACTATTGACCTGTTTCCGTAATGCAAAAATCTACTATTTTCAATAGTTTTTTATATCATTAAGGAAAAAATTATTGCAATATTAAAACAATTTTACATTGCAGTTCTGAAACAGACTAACTGTAGTAAAATGTTGCTAGTTTTTCATTCTTTTACCGTAATTGCGCTTATGGAGGTCCAACTGTATTAAAACTACCTTACGACACACGTTTCCTGTTATACGCCTTTACGTCAACAGTGTTGATTTAAACATTACGCTCACAATCAGCTGTTCTGTCATTTTCCTATTTTGAACACAACAGTGTGAACACCGCTTGCATTTTGACGTTTGTCATCTGACCAGCCAAGAAATTTACAATTACATACACATTTTCGTTGCAGTATTCATTTTCTACCACAAAAGGCTGAAAAAATTTGGAAAAAATGGCTTTGCATTCAGCTATTCGTGGAAAATTGATTTCAGTTATTGGTGATGAGGTATTTTTAATTTCAAAACAATAAAATACTTAAAATTGCATTAAGATTTTTTATGGAACTTTGTAGGACACCTGTGTTGGCTTCTTGCTCGGAGGTGTAGGTGAAATAAACAAAAACCGTCACCCAAATTTCATGGTGGTCGATAAGAGTAAGTATTTATTTTATTTATTTTGTATTCCAAATGGGAAAATAAATATTGTCTAACCCGGACATGTGTGTTATGTAGATACTGCTGTCAGCGAAATTGAAGATTGCTTCAAGCGTTTCTTGAAACGCGATGACATCGACATCATCCTAATCAACCAAAACTGCGCTGAACTTATCCGTCACGTGATCGATGCCCACACCTCACCAGTTCCTGCTGTTCTTGAAATCCCCTCCAAAGATCATCCCTATGACGCCAGCAAAGATTCCATTTTGAGACGTGCCAGGGTAAGTTTTCTCAACAAAAGCAGTAACATGTTGAAACTTTGTAATAAAATTGATGTTTTGTTTGTTCGTTTTTTCTAGGGTATGTTCAACCCTGAGGATTTGGTCCGTTAAGGTGTTCTAATAACATACTGCAATAAATCGCCGATGTCATTTTGCTTCAAATCCCAAAATCGCTTTAAGTTATAATTTTATAAAGAAACAAGAAAAAAACTATAATATAGTGCCGGGCGGTGACTTGTAAAGTGCTATGTGTTTTTTTAGTATTCTATGGATTGTACATTGAAATATACAAAAGCAGGTGACTGGCGTAATTCTTAGACTTCTATATAGTTTTTGTTCCATTCCATAAATAAATATCGTTAGGCGTCACGAGCCACCTGAAAGTGCAATTTTATGTTGTTCTGAGGTGACAGGCCAAAAAAATGACATTTTATTTTAAAATCTTTGTATTCTTTTGTGTATAGAACTGTTTATTGTTGGTTGTTCTAATCTGTATTACAAATAAAACAAATTAAATTACCCATAATCATAAGTCTTTTTTTATTTAGTTTTTGCAAAAATATATTTTATGAATGTTCGCCTATATATATATAAAACCGTAAAGTAAGCATACAAATTTGTTTAATGTTCAGACAAAGCCGTAAGCAAACGGATGATATGACAATGAACAAGTGACCAATTAACACACTTTTATACGAGTGAATTCTCAGCGATGAAGTTTTTCAAATTAAAAGAGAAAGTATTAAAAATTGTCCTCAACGTAAAGAAGTTGAAGAATGACAATATGAATTGTGTTTTTATAAAAATTCCACTGAGGAATTTTACAGTAAACGGTAGGTAAGCTAATATTATTTATGTACAAACCGAATCGTTCTATTTACTGAAACTTGAAAAAGGTGTAAAACTCTTTGAGGGGTTCAAAAACAAATCTTGGCAAGATTATACTTTAGCCAAACGCAGTCTCGTCTTAAGATTCAGATATATAACTATATTATATGTACTATACATAAGCATTGCAAATCTAACTAAACAAATCATTGTAAGTTCGTTATAGCTTTCGATGGGTTAAGCATTTTTTGTATACCATCCACTATGGTATGGAAAGTACATTATTTTTGTTTTTCCCTTTGGAACTCATCAAAATAACCATTTGCGATCTCATAAAGTATATATATTCTTGATCAGCGTAAAATTCTAAGACGATTTCATTTGTCTGTCTTTTGTTATCACTCTATTCTTTAAACGAATTGAGATTGATCGCCAAATTTTTTCATAGATATGTCTTTTGTCTGCAGGCAGGACAAGTTCGAAAATGAGCGATATTGGTCCAGGTTTAGGCACCAATTTGGGGGGGTTTGAGCGTATTTTTCGACCGAATTTTCGACATTATAAATATAGGTATTTTTTGGGGTAGCCCCCATATAAGGCTACTCCCCAATTTTTGATATTTTGGGTTTCTTGAGCGCGTTTGGTATTTTGTAACAAATCTCCCAAAAAATTATTAATATTAGGCCCCTTTACGGATAGTCCCCATATAACCGCCTTTTAATATTAAAATAGTTATCTGGTTTGTTCCGCGAAATAAATCCTGTTTACGTTGATTCTGGCCTCATATTACTTTGACTTCTCAGTTGTAGTAATTTGAGGATTTGAATACACATGTTCCACCTTCCCATGCGTCATCAAAATCGGTCCAAATTTTGGGGTTTTGCGATTTTAGGAAAATCTCCATTAAAAATTGCTTCAATTTGTATTTGGTGTACATTAAAACAATCGCTTTGTACAATTGATTTTGAATAATGATATTCATGCTACCGATGTCCTTATTCTACGCTGCTAGTATTGCCCGTTCACTAATCCAGTCTTGATTTATATAATTTTGTTCAATGCCTGGAAACATTTTTGTGATGAGTTCCTCCTTAGGCGATGTGCACTCACAAAACTTAGCTGGGAAATATATTAATCCTGTCGAGACATCTATAGGAATTTGACCATTGCCAATCGCGGAACAACTCTAGTTTAGTAAAAACGATCAGATTTTTCTGAAATTTTTTCCAGAGGTAGGTAGTTTTACCCGAACTTCCCTGTCAAATAACCGAGTAAAATAGGTAAACATACCTACCTCTGGAAAACAATCCCACGGCAGCTGGTTCTTTGTACCGGATTGACTCGGAGATGGACTCCGACCAGAGGCTGCCACATCAACAATTACATGTTCGTGTTCGTCATTTTTGTCATGGGAGCGGCATTATATCCCGGAATGCCTGCTCCGAACCCTACTGGTCCGTGCCGGGATTGAAAGTAACCCCGGACCTTGGTTCTGCAGTGTTTGCAGAAACCGCATCCACCACAGATCTGTCTCGGTGAGATGCAATGGATGTGGAGAATGGGTGCATTTTCGAGGCTGCTCTGGACTGAACAGGATCCAGGAGTACTGCGAAAGGAGTTACGTTGCTTCATGCTGCGCTAGCACGTCTCCCAGTGTGTCTCAAGAGTCGTCGTCCGATTCATCATCCGAATCGTCATCGTCGGAGTACGAGACACCCCCGCAGTCTCCCCAACAGCAAAACGCGCAGCATTTAACACCACATATTGCTGTTCCGCGCCTTGAAAATGCATCGTTTTTGCAGTTCAACTGCGACGGTCTTCGCAACAAAATCAGCGAAATTGTAGATTTTATGAGTCGCAAGAGAATAATGGTCGGTGCGATCCAAGAAACCAAGCTAACTGAGAACTGTAGCTTGCAGCGTTGCGATGGTTACAACGTTGTGCGGAAGGATCGTACCAGAAGCGGAGGTGGGGGACTCGCATTCTTATTACACCATTCTGTCCAGTACAGACCTATCTCGCTTGAGCTAGACTCTAGTGACCCATACATGGAATGTATGGGGGTAGCAGTCAAGTGTGGAACTGCCGAGGTAGAGGTGCTCAATGTTTATATACCGCCGATGAATAGCTGTACACCGCGTTATTTACCGGATATCAGTCCGCTTTTAGAAGGTAATAACCGCCTGGTACTAGGGGATTTCAATGCCCACCATGAATTATGGCATTCCGTCCTAGGTAATGACCAGAGGGGTACAGCGCTGGCTGAGCAAATTGATAGCTCAACATTTTGCACGGTTAATGAGGATGCCCCCACGAGGATTAGAGGAGATTGCCACAGCTCGCCAGACATCACCATTGTGGCACCGGGTCTGATAAATGACGTAACCTGGCAACCCGTCGTTTCACTAGGCTCAGACCACCTTCCGATCATCGTCTCCGTAAACAGACCACCAGACTTCATAACCTCTGAAAGCCGTACTTTCCTGAACCATGGGAAAGCTGATTGGCCTGGCTTCAGAGAGTTTACCAATCACCGCTTCAGAGAGCTGCCCACTCCCTCAGATCCACGGGTAGCTGAGAGGAATTTCCGCAAAATCATCGCTACTGCTGCCGCTCGCTTCATACCTGCTGGTCGAATACCCGAAGTAAGACCTAACTTCCCAGCAGAAGCAACGGTATTGGCCAATGAGCGTGATGAGCTCCGTCGTACTACTCCTGAGGACCCAAGGGTGCGAGAGCTTACCCTTGAAGTCAACAGATTAGTATGCGAGCACAAAAGGAAAAAGTGGCTAGACCACCTGAAGCAATGCAACATTGCCACCGGAACGAGTAAATTGTGGGCAACGGTTAAGTCACTCTCGAATCCTGGAAGGAAAGATGACAGGACGGCTGTTACATTTAACGACGTAACTGTAACAGACCCGAAGAGGTGCGCGAGTTATTTTAACCGGCAGTTCATAGAGCACCCCGAGAGTGACAGGGCGAAAAGGAGTGTGCTACGTCGCATAAGAGCACTCCGAGCTGAGGAGGAACCACCACAATTTACGAAGGAGGACGTTGCAGATGTCATCAAGAACGCTAAATCATCCAAAGCGTTGGGACCGGACGGAATTTCCATGGTAATGCTAAAGCAGCTGGATGAACCTGGAGTCGAGTACCTAACATCAGCCCTCAACTTGTCGTTAACCACCCACATAGTTCCTGAAGCCTGGAAAATAGGCAGGGTGGTCCCGCTACTGAAGCCAGGCAAGGATGCCAGCAGGGGTGAATCGTACAGGCCGATTTCACTCCTGTCGCCGGTAGCGAAGACACTTGAGGCGCTACTCCTCCCATCGTTGAGAAGCAGTTTTCCAGTTGCCCAATACCAACATGGATTCCGTAAGATGCATAGTACAACAACAGCATTACACGCCATTTCCACACATATTAGCAGAGGACTCAACCAGAACAGGCCGTGCAACCGAACAGTTATGGTGGCACTTGACCTATCGAAGGCCTTCGATACCGTCAACCATGCCAAGCTGTTCGAGGATATAGAGAGGACGAATCTCCGACCGTGTTTGAAACGTTGGATAGTCAACTATATGTGTGGACGCCAGTCGTATGTGGAATTCAGAAACAGGAAGTCTAAACCCCGTAGAGTGAAACAGGGAGTTCCCCAAGGAGGGGTGATATCTCCGGAACTGTTTAACCTCTACCTTTCTGATATTCCACAACCACCGGACGGCATAGAGATCGTGATGTATGCGGATGATTGCACGATCATGGCGTCGGGTCCCATTATTGATGATATATGTGAGAGGCTAAACATCTACATAGCAGATATTGTTAACTACTTCCATCTGAGGAATATGAAAATATCCGCCACCAAATCAACAGCCACACTGTTCACCACATGGACGGCTGAAATGAAGCTCCCGCTGAACATAATGGTCGATGGTGAATTGATTCCGACCACCAACTACCCCAAGATATTGGGAGTAACGTTCGACAGCCTTTTCAAGTCGTCCGCGCATGCCACTGCTTTATGCGATAAGCTGAGAAGTAGGAACAAGGTCCTCAAGTCGCTAGCCGGCAGCACTTGGGGCGCTGACAAAGAAACCTTGTTGACCTCTTATAAAGCAATAGGCCGGTCAGTGGTAAGCTATGCGGCGCCAGTGTGGTTCGCGAATGTCAGTGATACGCAGTGGAAGAATATTCAGACCTGCCAGAACGCTGCCCTGAGAACTGCAACAGGGTGTCTCCTCATGACTCCAGTGGACCATCTTCATGAGGAGACGAAGATCTTACCCGTCCATCGTCACAACTATATGTTGTCGATGCAGTACCTGCTTGGGTGTTATCGTCAGGAACATCCCTGCCATAGCCTTATGGACAGGACTCCCCCACCCAGGCACGTCAGGAAAGATCTTCATGATCTAGAGAGAGAGGTCCAAAGGTACAAGCGTGAACCCCTAGATCAAGAGGCCTATCAAGCAGGTCTGAATGGTATTCACACGGATGCAGTCGCTCAAGCAGTAGAGCAATATAGAGTGAATACCATAATTGGAGACCACCCCCCATCCATAGCAGCTGAGGAGAAGCAGCTGCCAAGGCAAACACGAGTAGTCTTAGCTCAACTAAGATCAGGATGGTGCAACCGCCTCAATTCATATTGGGCAAGAATTGACGGCTCGATACCTAACACATGTCCGGCATGTGGACTAGGACCACACGACACGTTGCACCTCTTCAATTGCCCAGCTAAGCCTACTCACCTATCGCCAAATTCTCTTTGTGCGCAGCCCACTGAAGTTGCAGCTTTCCTGAATTTGGAGGTAGAGGATGCAGAACCAGACGATGAATGACAAAACAATATGTATTCTGTTGCTACAACAACAACAACAACCTCTGGAAAAAAATTCAGAAAAATCTGATCGTTTTTACTAAACTAGAGTTAAGCCCCAATCGCTAGCAGTTGTCTCGAGAATTCAGCAGCCAACGGGTCGTTCTGCAACGCAACTCTCATGTTCGTTGTCAGTTTCAGCTTCTTAACTTGCCGCCACGAAAACGCGATTTCAGGCATGCATTTAGTTCATCGGCAACAGTAGATTTAGAAATGACAGGAAGCGTTTGACGAAAATCTACGAAGAGCAATTTCATAGCCCCACCAAATAGTCTCGAATCATGGCCCTAGCATTCCCGCAATAATTTTGCTGTCGTCTACTTCTTGGACATTGTGCATCTTCAAAGCGGAATGGGCAGTCCGACCCCTTCAAACAATGTGGCAGCTATGCTAGATGATGCAACACATAACGTAATTTGTGATCTTGACCGAATTGTTGCCAGAATCAATAAAAGGAATTCTAAATATTTTGAGGTTATGTAATTCATTTCATTTCATTTATTTCATACAATGTAATATAAAAAAGCCAGCATGGCCAATAACTTATATTAACTTATATATAAAAAAAAATAAAAACCCAAACAAAGAATAAACTAAATAAATTAAAAATACATAACAGCAAAAAACAAAATTCTACATAATGAAATTTAATGCAAACCGCTAACATAACAGATTCCAAACAAGAACCCCAATCCACTGCACTCTACTTAACTGTTGCTAAGAAAAGTGGAGGGGAAAGGAAGCTTAAGGAACCATACATATAAATATACTATATATTCCTCTCGAGCCCAAGAGCAATATCAGAACCACAGACATTAAATTCCATATGTATAAATCTATAACATAAATGCTAACGAACTTAAATAAAAATGGCTCCCCAGCCAAAAATTAAAAAAAAGACAAAGTACCATTATGCAACCTGTAATCAGCGATTTCTTCAAAGCCAGCTTCATCAAATACGAGACAAATGCCCAAACAATTCCCTCCTATACGCAAAAGTGGAAGAGGTAAACTTACGAAGGCTCAAAGGGAGCTGATTCCACGATCTTACGACTCTAACTACAAATGATCTTTCACAAATTGCAGACGAAAACCTCGGATACAACAACTGAGGGTTCCGAGAGGATCTACACATCACAAACCTACTACACAGTGGTAAATCAACATTTCTCATAATTCTATAATAACACAAAAGGATACGATATTCAACATAAGTATAAAAGGATAGGCCAAGAAATTTAACAACAAATTGGGAAACATGATGACTACGACCCAAACCATATACATAACGAACAATGGAGTTAACAACCTTTTGGAGCCGATGCAAATGACCAGAATTAGAGCCCGAAATAACCTCCAAACAATAGTTAACCTGAGACATCAACAACGACATAGCTACCTTCACCCTAACACCAAGAGGCAAATATGCTTGGACACTATAAAGCCTCCTAAGCTGGAATCGCACACGGGACAACAGAAGATCAATGTGGGTCGAAAAACTAAGTTTGGCATCAATAATTACACCCAGGCACTTCATTTCACCAACAATATTAATAGTAAAGGAACTAACGCAAATATTAGGCATAGAACCGTCATAACAACAATTGAACAAAACAGCTTCAGTCTTATCCCAGTTTATATCAAGACCATTGGAAGAGATCCACATAGAGAGAGATTGCAACGTTGTGTTAGCAAGATTCTCCAACCTGGCGAGATCAGCACTCCTAAAGAATACATGTATGTCATCCGCATACAAGAAGAGACTACAATCACTAGCAGTAACAGAATCCATGATGTCATTAATGAACATAATAAAAAGTAATGGGCCCAGTACAGAACCCTGCGGGACTCCACACCGGATTAGACCAACATCAGATTGGACACCCTTGTGCACAACAAACTGGGATCTACACTCCAGATACGACGAAATTAGTCTACAGGCCGAAACGGAAAATCCAAATTTGACTCTAAGCTTGCGAATAAGCAGCGCGTGGTCAATTGAATCAAAGGCCTTAGACAAATCAAGACCAACAAGAAGACCAACATCAGAACCATCAAAAACATCACGAATAACATCAGTAAGGGATAATAAGTGTACCGTAGTACTGCAGCCACGCTGAAAACCATACTGAGAACTACTCAGGCATTTGTGATCACCAAGAAACTCCAAAATAGCATCTTTAATAATATGCTCAACTATCTTAGACATGGCCGGCAATACACTTATTGGACGCAAGTTAGACTGACTGTATGAAGACCCTTTCTTCGGAACAGGCACCACACGAGCCACCTTCCAAGCTTGCGGGAAGGATGACGTCATAAAAATACAATTAACAAAATGCAAAAAGTGAACAGATATGTATGGAAAAACACTCTTAAAAAATTTAATAGGAATGCCATCAAAACCTACAGCTCCAGACTTAATTTTGCGGAGAGCACTTTCAACATCCTCCATAAACACGCAGTAAAACCTAAATGACTCTCGAACCAAGGCACCATCAATTCCTACACTCACACCAGGATTAGATTTGCCAACATTACAAAAGTAATCATTAACAGTATTAACATCAATAAAAGGAACATCATCACCACAATCCAGACAACCAAAGGATCTAAGAGACTTCCATAATTGACTACTGTTCATACGACCGAACAACTTTCCATAATATTTTCTTCTTTCATTACGCATAACAGCCTTGCAACGATTTCTGCAGATACAATATATACGTCTATTGTCATCAGTAGGCCTTCTGCGCCATTCAAAGTAAGCTAAATCCCGAATCGAACGAGCTGACTTCACAACATCAGAATTCAACCACTCATCATTTTTGGGGCTAATATGACGAGTAGCAAGAGGAACAAAAGACAGCAAACTCTGAAATAACGTCTCAAACAAGGCCAGTTGGCTGTTTACGTTACTGGTGAGATACAGAGGAGAAAAATCAAAATTAAACACAAAATCACAAATACCGATCCAATCCGCATTACAAAAATCAAGATACTCGATTACCTTCTCTTCAGCAACTACAGGCAAATCAATCATCCCAAAGATAAGCGCATGGCGAGATATGCTAGGGCATTGCCCCTGCGAGGAAAAGCCCAGCCGCATGGGATCACTGATCAAACAATAGTCAATCAGCGAGGTAGAACTATGAGCAAGATCAAAGTGCGTAGGCTTGGAATTGTGGACAATAGAAAGCCCAAGAGACCTACATATGCCCCGCATCAACGTAGATTTCGAAGAATTAAATAAGTTACAATTAAAATCACCACAGACAAACACATTTGCATATGAATCAAAAATACCCTCATGAATGCTACGAAAGGAATCTACATCTCCATGCGGCAGGTATACAACGGCAACAAGCAACGTATATGCACCGAAACACAGCTCGACGCACAAAGACTCGCATACACCATAATGATCCGATTTAAAAACCACCTTATATGACAATCTGTCACATACATACAACATAACACCGCCACCTACACGTCCAATGCGGTCACTACGAAGAGCCTTATAGCCAGGAACTCTCAATGACCTCGATGAGACAGCTGAGTTAAGCCAAGACTCAGTCACACCAAAAAAATCAATTCCACTGCCAACAAGTAGACACTTTATCTCATCCAATTTGTTATTGAATCTAGACGGACGAATGCTTTGACAGTTCAAATGGGCATACGTAAGCTTACCATCACCACAATGAATGTTCTGCGTAAAGAATTGAGCATCGCTAATTACAGGCCCTAGATTCACATCAGGGCACATAAAAATTAAATAAGAGACTGGGGAGCATAATTATTAAAGTTCGATTAAACATTGAATGCATATCAAAATAATAATAAAAGAATAACAAATTAAACAATAAAGAATATACCAATTCAAAAAAATAAAATAATTGTTTTAAGAAAAATAATATTAAAATTAAGAAAAATGAGATCAACAATTATAAATATACATCACATGGCTATGTAACAGGAAACTGCACCGCCCCACAATCATTATCCAATACATTCCGCATCTGCGAATCTCGGGATCGATTGGCAAAATTAATAAGTTCCTGCTGCTCGAACCTAGTTTTCGTTCCATCAGGAAGAAGAACTTCAACCAAGGGCTGATCACCGTTAAGCAGCTTAAATTTCCTAATATGCTTCCTTTTAAGCAAATCTCTACAGGCATAGATAAGTTTGGAGGTCGACTTAATTAAGTGATCATTTATAAACACTCGAGACTCCACAATGCAATTCTCAATTACTTCCTTCAGAAGAATACGACCCTTTTTAGAGTAATTACGCATCAGTGAATCTCTATCCTGCACAGAGTTAAATTTCACCAACACCGCTCTACGGTCAGATATGTAACAACAGTGCTGCAAATCTCTAGGCACCAGTTGCATCCCACAAACCTTAGCAATATTTACAGTTAGCGCTCTAAGGTCTTTTATATTGTCCGGCAATCCTCTAATAATGACATTCGATCGATTCAGTCTGCGCTGGAGCATAGCATTATATAATTCCAATTCATGGACTCTGTCTATTAACTTCTTTTCCACACTAATAGAAGTGTTTTTCATTTCACTGACAGTTAACTTAAGATCACAAACGGACTGCTTCAGCTCAGTGATATTGCTCTTCACCTCAGAGAATTCAGCACTGTACAATTCAAAAAGAGCATCTGTTTGGGATTTAAACTCCTGCATACACTGTGCCATGTAAGCATCCATCTTTAGTTTCATGGTAGATAACATATCATTCTGCAAACTACGTAAGGCATCCGCATTAACAAGTGCAGCACCATTATCAACAGAAGCACTAGAAACAGGCATCACACCAGCAACCGAACTAACACTAGCGCCATGATCAACAACACCAGCCACACCATCACCACCAGAAGCACGGATACATGTAATGCACGTATATCTAAGAGCCTTATTAACTCGAAGAATTATTTGGTTTTTTTTTTAAAGGTACGACCGGACAAAACAAATAATCTTTATTTAAAAATAATAACAAAATTAAAAATAATACAATACAAAAAATAAAGAGGTTAAGTAAATTAGAAAGCGAACACCATTGCGACTAAAGCAATGACGGCAGTGAATCCAATAGCCATAAAACGACCAGCCGACGAGTTACTATTGCACAAATCTCCGGTACAGGTGTGACAACTGTCAACTTTACGGCTATGAGAGACAGTACAAACATTGGGATCGGAACCAATAACTTGGAAGTGACAATCGCGGGATATAATGGTGCCGGCTTTATCTGTAAAGAGAGAGAGAGAGAGGAAGAATTATATTTTTTAGTAATTTAAATGAAAATTCCTTTACGAATATTTTTATTGAAATAAAACAACTTTCTCTACAAATTATACAAGCTAAGATATAAAAGATATTGAAACCACTGTTCTTAAACCACTTAACTCTATTTAACAAATGGATTCAAAACAACAGGTGTTGACATTGTTAAAGCCTGTGTTTGGTTTTGTAATTAAGAAAGCTTTTGTTTTCAAAAAATAAAAAGCTTTACAACTAAAATTCTCATGATTGTAAGAACGAAATGTTCTCTTTATTGAGCTGTGTGTTGAATTTTATTTTAACAATTGAAAAATTGTTTCGAACATGACGTCATAAAATTCTAAGGTAATTGAGAATAATTTGCCAAGACGCATCTATACAAAAATTTTTTATATACATATTATTTTTATATATTAATTTTGTTTACTTGTGAAGTCCATATGGCTAATGTTATTGTCTATGACTGTTTACGGTGTGGTGGGAGGTCTTCCCCATACATAGATATGTAGAGGCAATCATTGCCAAATTTATTTAACAAAATGTCTGTATGGGAATGACATCACTATATCGATCGAATACAACAAAATTTCCATTGGCATTTGCTGATTTGAATATTAACAATTTCTACAAAAAAGTTTTGTTTATAAATTAAAATACGCATACGCAGTTTACGACAGCTAAGGCTTAATGGCGTGAGACTTATAATATATTGTCATATATTATTGGAATCAATCTAATCTTTAAGTTTTGGTTTTAAAAACTAGGTGTGGTTAAATACTTCTGGAAAGAAGCTAGTCAAATTTATGACAAAATTGTCTATGGATTCTACATTAATCTATTTGATATATTTTTAAAATAACTTAAAATATTTTTTTTATTAAAATACATTCTAAAATATTATAATTTTAAGGATAATTTACATGTTTCTTTTATCAATATTTGTACTTACCACTTGTGACAACACGATTACACTTTGTAACTGGCATATATTGATCCATAGAATTTGGTTTCCTTTCATTATCGCAGTCTACAACTCGGATACGAGAATTGGCATCAATCATGTCACTAGCACAGCCGGCATCAGTAATCGATTTACATTGATAACATTTAATGGCATTAGCTGGAAATAAATGGAAAAATATGAAATATTAAACATTTAAATTACAATTTTATTATTTTAAATTTATTATGATTATCTGATATCTCGTTATATACAGTGGTGGTCATATAATTATAACATTTACAGTGGTCAAATTGTTTTGATCAGCCCTCGATTCGTTTGAAGTATTTTTGAATTGTTTTTAATTCAGAACACTTCGATATTCTGCACTTAAGAGATTTAGTGTGAAAATAGAAAATTATTACATGCAATTTTTCCATAAATAACGGTTTTTATGAAAATTCGTCGACTTTGAAGTGGCCACATAATTAAAAGATTGTGTGATTTTTTACTTTATTGCATTTTTTGAAAATATTTTTAAAAAAGCTCTTTAATTTAGTTAAAATATGTAAACTAAGCACCGATAAATTCATTTACAGATACAAATTTTTGAAAAAATCTGTAAAATCTTTTAAAATTGCCAACAATTTGTACAATACACAGAATATTCAGAAAGACACCCTTATTATAGAATATAAAGGTCCGAATGTACCTGAAATTGGTAGAATTAGTATAAAACCATAAATAATTCTCAAAATAAATAAATATTTGAAATAAAAACTAAAAAATTGGGAATTAACCTAAAGGAACTACTCAACTTCGATAGCCTTTATGGAAGAAGGCCGGAATAGTTTTTGCAGTATGTCAGGAAATATCTGTCTGCTGGGAAAGTTAAAGGAAGAAAATCTTTTTTTCATTGAATAACTCGAAATTTTCAACATTTTCACACATATAAGAGGCAATGGCTCAATTATAGGAAAGATGCGGAAGCGACAGAAATATATATATATGATAAATTTCCATTCATGTTTTTCCATTTTATTTTGAGGATTCGACAATGTTACATTTTCAAAATAAATGCAATTTGTTTGTTTACATTTTTCTGTCAAATGACGTTGGCACTAGTATAACTTACAAAAACAAATTTCCATGTGGTTGTTGTACAACAAAACTTGCTTTTACCTTCTATTATTAATATTTAAAATGTTGAGAGCAAGGTTCAGCTTTAGAAAATATATTTTTTACTTTATTTATTGAAAATATGCCAATCGACATACCTAAAATTTTATGGAATTTATTTTTCATATAAATTAAAATTGATAGATGAATTCCAAGATAAAAAGGGTTGCCATCATCAGATTCTCAAATGAGACTACCTTCTGTAGTTATGCCATGGAATCCAGTATGTATCGGTCATGTCATATTTTCAGCCCGTTTGTAGCAAAACTATTGGTCTGTTCCCGTACTGCAAGAATCTACTATTTTTTACTCCGATAACACTTTTTTCCTTTATGATATCGAAGAAAATAGTAAAATCGAGTAGATTCTTGCAGTACGGGAACAGACCATATGTTGTGAGTAATTTGCTTTCTCGACATTCTGATTAAAAAGGCCATGGATCAAATTTGATCAACCCAGAATAATATTATTATCAATTGTGGTTAAAAGAACACAACTAAGAATATGACACATTACCACACAACATTCGAATTATGATTTTAATAAAAATATACATTGTACGTGCGATCAAATATGTCCAAATATAAAATTGTATTAAAAGGTTGAGGTCAATTTGAAGTTGGATTGTTTTTTATATGTGTGGATTTGTTGTTGTTATACGGCATTTACATTAGAACTTTTTACCGGGTTAACCTACTTTATGAGGATTTATTTGGCATATATTCAAAGGAATTGAAAATTTAAACCCACTGGGTTAACCAAATCCGGTTAAATGTAAACGACCTTTTATTGTTGACCTGTGATATGTTAATTCTTGTGGATTTTTTTTTTTGGCTCTAGGTCAATTGAAAAACTCGTTGGTTATGGTTTTTCCTTTTTGTTTATTTTTATTTTCAAATATTTCGACTGTCTTCGGCAGTCATCTTCAGGGAAATAGTTTATGAGAAAAGCAACCGATTTTTATCACCGTCTATGCTAAACTGGGGTTCCTTTAAAACGTGGCAAAACTTTTGGTTGCGGGTAAAAAATAAGTTTAAGAAAAAAATAATAATAAACTAATAAAAATAAATAATAATTATACAAAGTAATCTTATGCTTTCATATGTTTCCAATTTTTTTCAAAAATTTGCTTTTGACAACATTCAGCTTTCAAAGTTTAAATGAAAATACCATTGTACAATTATAAAAGGTAACGGCAAAACCCAGCTGATTTGATTTCAACGTAACTAGTGTCAATATCAATATGACAAATTATGTTTTTAAAAATTACCCAACAGGAAAATTGGGAACGCATACAATTCGAAATTGTTCTCTATTAAATGTCCTCCCGCATTCAATTTACTCAATCTGCCTGCTGGGAAAGTTTGAGGAAGCAAATCTTTTTTCATGGAATAACTCGCAATACCCAGCAATTTCATTAGTGTTACACGTATAAGTGGCAATGGCTCAATTATAGCAAAGATGTGGAAGCAATAGTAATATAAATTAGATAGATTTTCATTCATGTTTTTCAATTTTATTTTGAGGATACCAAAATATTACATTTTCAAAATAAAAATAATTTGTTTGTTTAAATTTTTCTGTCAAATGACGTTGGCCTAGTAAAACTTACAAGAAATTTCCATGTGGTTGTTGTATCGTTTGTTGTACAACAACACTTGCTGTTACCTTCTATTATTATACCATTGTTCCGTTCCAGAACCTAAAATGGTAAACAGGAATGCCTGTGTGTTGGGAAAATGTCAAATAACAACAATAACATGTTGCGTATATTTATTTCATATTCGAATTTAGAATCCACTATCTACAGAGTTGCATTTCTGCTATAGTTTAACTGACATAGAAATCACTTCACAAAAAAAATTATTAAAATAGATATATTATTCAATATGATTGTGAGATATGTTTAAAATTTACGCCGTCGGACCATTTTTCCGCTCATGTAACACATTTTTTAGTATTTCCTTTTTCTATATTTGTAAAGCAACGTGTTGTTTCATTTCTTTACAAATCGGTTAGTTTGCAACTTCCTGGTTTCCTGGGAGATCGGTTTGTTTTCTCGAGATCTTGCAGGAACACACATTTAATTTTTCCACGTTTTTTCTACATCTTTATACGAAAGATCTTTTATTGTCCGTTCTGCATGTTTGTGGAATCAGCTTCCAGTTGAGCTGTGGAATTTTTATTTGAAGACGTTAATAATGGGATTGACTGATGTCGCAATCATATGATTTACCATCAATAGTCGCTAACTACGATGTTCCTTTTTTACGAGGCTGGGGAGCCTTATAGCCTAGACAGACGACAGCCTTAATTTGCATTAACAGCCTTAATTCAAATTAACTTGTACATTATCCTCATTTTTATGTGTTGTTAATGCACAAAATCAATCTGAATTTATACTGAATTAAGTAATTTCAGTATGGCAATGCTGTAGAAAATAAATTGATTGTTGTCAAATTCGTTTACGTTTACGAAAATAAAAATTAAAAATAGAGGCAAAATTCAACATTTCTTCAAATTTGAAGCTGTTTTATCTTCATTATAGCTGTTAGTTTTCCTTCCTGCCATGTATCAATTTCAAAAAGATGTAATCCAAAAAAATATTTAAAGAAATGTCAATATTTTCTTCCTACACACAGACAAACAATAGTTTTGAAACAAAAAACTCGTTCATAAATGCAGAAACTCTCGTCTGTCAGGGGTAAATTTTAATTCAAATTAAGAACTTTTTAATGCAAATTAAGGCTGTCGTCTGTCTATGGTATTATTTTTGCATTGTAGTCTGTTATTTAAAATCCTTATATTAAGTTTGAATTGTATAGCTTTAAGACGAATTTTATATTGTGGTGTACATGTTTGTCGTTTTGAGCATATTGCGATATTTATTGACCAATAAATAAAATAAAAAGGTTTTACTAAATAGGTTCGTTCGTTTACTCAATAATTTGTACGAATTTGTACAAATTATTACAAAATGTTGTTCGTTTACCCAAAAGTCCAGTAAAAGAGAGTGAATTGAGAGAGCAGATTTGACAGTTGTGTTACTGAGTATTTGCAAATTCTTACAAGGAAAATTTACTCAGTAAGAATTTTCTTGTACCATCAGCTGATATATAATCAGCTGTTTTTTTATGTTTTGTAAACAAACAAAAAAATGTTCCCAAGAAAATTGATTGTTTTGTGAATTTTATTTTGATTTTGTATCATTAAATACCAAAATGGATGAAGAAAACGCAAGTATTTAAAAATAAGAGTAATAAGAGTAATTGGCGAACGATTTTTTAGGTTCCAAATCGAAACAAAAAAGTGTGCATCCCTAACATGTCTGGAACACCATCGGTTATGTCCACCCCCATATCAATTGCAGATACAGGAATAACAGGTCACAACCCTTTTAAATGTTTATGGGGAACAAACAACATCAATTTTCCGCTTGTTATCCATTTTTCTAATAAAAATGCTGTCTTATAGTTTGCGCCAATTTGTTTGTTGTTTTAATCAGCTGTGTCGAAACAATCTTTTTACTGGATGTTGTTCGTTTACTTTTTCCAGTTTTCTCTCTTGAAAAGGACAAATTCGTATTTACTCTCTGCAAATTCTTACTGAGTAAATATTACTGGGAAAGTAAACGAACGAACCTAATGTTATTATCCACATTAATTATATGACATGAAGAAAGATATCTTCATTTTATGATACCCTTATGTATTAAATATTTTCATTAAACACTGATTGTCTTTAATTCTGGCATTAAACAGTTAGATAATTACATTAAAGACAATTCCAAAAACAATTAAAATATATTCCACTGCATCACTTGTCAATAATTACGGTAATTAGCGGTAATTTAATTTATTATAATCGATTTGACATATATGTTCCTATATAATATACCTAATTATACATAATTGAACAGTGTATCATAATAATAGTCATAAATGTAAACATGCCACAAGATTTATTGGTGCAAATATCAGATCATCTAGGACGTGAGAATGCAAGACTGTGGGGATTTTTAATTTAATGTTTAATCTTTAAAGTACTTTTTAGCCCAAGCTTGTTTTTACAAATTTAAATTTTTATTAGATAAATAACCAAAAAAAAAAAAAAAAAAAAATTTTCAGAATATTACGTTCTACAATTAATAAAATATATTTCCATGAGTTCTCGCATTTGCGCAGGTTGCACATTTACTCACCATTTACTTGTTTATATATTCATATTTTATAAAATCTCACCAGTTGTAAATAACAACAACAATAATAATTAGTATTATAATTATAACTGCTTTTGCGTTGTAAATATGAAACAATTCAACACTGATGATGTCAAATATTTACATATTTAACATTCAATTCACAAGCTGACATTGAGAAGCCAGAGAATGTTCGATATTCTATTCAAGCAAAGGCAAAAAAACAGATTTATGGAATATAAACAAGTTTTTTAGCAACTTTTCCTTCAAACAACCAAAAAACCGAATATAGTATAGGCTCATTAATTTGTGTATAGGTATTTTAGCGTTTAAATGCAAATTTTCAAATTTAAATACACACTCATTCGTCCACAAAACATGTATATACATGTAACGTCTGTACATATAGAGGAAACACTTCACTTACCGCTATTTACCAAACACAAGGCAAATACACTGCAAACAATCAAAATATTTTTTTGCATTTTGAATTTGATTTTAGGAAAAAGAAAAACAAACACTGAATAGTTGTTGGAAGAGACGAAAGAGTCAAGTTAAGATGTTTGAGGCTACAACGTTCGCGAACGACTAAATGTATGTGGAGACTTAATTGAATAGCAATACGACATCTTTGGATATTCGAAATCGAAAGCTAAACTGAAAATCTACTTCTCAAAACAATAGCCAATGCTCGCAACGCATTGTGAATGCTCACAAGTTGATCGTGTTGACACGCAATGCACAGTGTTTTCGGCGAATGTTTTTAAAAATATATATTGAACAACTAAAAATAAATTGTCTAAGATTGACATATTTCTTAACAAAAAAAGATGGTTATTTTCTATAGATTTTATATATGATGGATAAATCTTTATATTGCATATAAATGCGTATGCAATGTACAGACATACATATATTTTAATCGGACTTACGTTCAATTGTTCGTTTACGCAAAAGAAAAATTACAACAATGGAAATGTTTATGCAATGTTCTCAATGTTTTGAAAGTAAAAAAAGTACCTAAAAACTCACAAATTCTATAAATAATATTTGTTTTATTTTGAATTTTCAGTTTTGTATTTGGTAACTGTTAAATATAAAAAAAAAAAACATGTGAAAACAGTGGCAATTTTTTTACATTGTGAGAGAGTTGTATTTTTCCTACAAAAACCTTGTTGTATCTCATTAGTATCATGATTTCAATCATGATTTAAAATAAATCCTTTCGCATGATGATTTAAATTTGTATGATAAATCGTGGTGAATTCAGCCAGATTAAGAAAATAAATCCTGATTCAGCCTTTAATCATGTTTAAATGTTATATGTAAATAAAATAATTACTTGTTATAATTTCAAGTACAACCCTGCTTTTGCAACAAAAATGCATCAATGTTTCTAAAATAGATTAAAATTTAAAATAGCTCACTAAAAAATATGGCAGCTGCCATGGTATAATTATTACAAGGTAGGGCACATCTACCAACTGATTACAATTTTTTCTCAAGGTGGCTTGTTCCATCAAATCAAAATACATATTTTTGGTCTGTTCCTGTACTGCAAAAATCTACGAGTTTTTACTATTTTTTCCGATATCATAATGGAAAAAAGTGTTATCGTAGTAAAAAATAGTAGATTCTTGCAGTACGGGAACAGGCCATTTGTGTATGTGTGTGTATTGTTTTGAATACTATCTCAAATAAATTCAAAATAAATTGAAATATATTAAAATTTAATAGAAATGAAAATTATTTTTTTAACACGTTCGTCTGGAAGTAATTACTTTGTTATGGATGAAACAAACATTTGATGGTATTCACACATACTGGATGTTGGTTTGTGTGTTTTCATTATTTTTGTTTTTAGTTTTGTGTTGAAAAAATGTCAAATAAACACAAACACTTGTTGCGTATATTTATTTTATTTTTGGTACAAGAAGCCACTCGTGCATAGTTGCTTTTTTGTTATTCACCTCAAGCTGTCCTACCTTGTATTTTTGTACCATGGCAGCTGCTAAAAATTTCATATATGTTAAAAAAATTATAATAAATATAACTATAATTGAAATATACATATGCAAAATTACATTTTTGGCCTAATGGAATCTCATGACATAATTAATGGCAACCCTTTAAGTTAACTGCAAAACTACAAGAAATACAATTCAACAACAACCACATAGAAAATTGTTATTGTATGTAATACTAGTGTCAGTATGATATGTCGAAAAATGTAAACAAAACATACGAAATATCAATAAATTTATTTTCAAAATACAATAGTTTTGAATTTTCCGAGTAAAATTGAAAAACATGAATGAAAATCTTGCAAATTTATAATTCTAGCGCTTCCAGGTCTTTCCTCACATTTATCCATTGCCATATGTAGAGGTAACAAAAACGCTAAAAATAGAGTTGAAAACTGCAATTTTTCATTGCAAAAGGATTTACTGCTTCAAGTTTTCCCATTAGGAAATTGAAGTAAAATATAATCCAGAAAGCATCGTACTTCTGTTGCGATTTCTTTGATTTGATGATGTATAATACTTAACGCGCGATTGGTACTCTTTTAAATTAATATAATTGAAGTGCTCATGCCAATACATGGTTGTAAAACCTGTTGAAAAAAAATGTACAAGCCAATATTATATTTTCCATCGTCTGCATATTTGGGAATATAGGAAAAATACATGTCAAACATTTCACAAAATTATGTTGTATTTTTTTCTGGTCCCTATATATTGTAAAGCTCAAATTATATTATCTATTTCTTATTTCAAATGTAATGTATACAAAATTTTCCTACTGGGTCGTTCTACATAAATCAAAAATGTCATATCGAACTTGACACGAGTATTACGATACAATCAAATCAGCTGAGTATTGCAGTTACCTTGTATAATTGTACCATGGGAATTCCTATATAAATTTCAAATAAAATGAAAAATAAATTCAATAAATTAAACAAAATATATTTTCTAAAGCTGAACATTGCTCTCAAGATTTGACTATGGTTGTTACATTATTTATTTATAAGTTTTAGAGGCAGGAAACTTCAAAATATTTATAAATATTATTTAGCATTTTTTGCCCCAGAACACATGATATGCGTACATTTCGAAGGAAGATATTTTCATTTATATTTTGAAAGTTGAATACTGTCAAAGAGAATTTATAAAAAAATCGAAAACATATGACTGCATGAGACTACCTTGTATAATTATGCCATGATACTAGTCATGATGTTTTTGTCTCGACCATCTGTCAATTTTTTCCTTGGACTTTGACAGTTAATCGAGACATCAGCTGCTCTAAATGGACTACCTATTCATTGTGCCATCATACTAGTATAAAAGTGTGTTTAGATTTACGAAATCCACTTGATGTCGAATATCAATTTCATAGCGTAGACGTCAAATATGATACACTGTATTTGTAAACAGGATTAAGGTGATGTATACAAGTGCTCTAAACAGCTAAAATTTTGAACCTCGATTAATAAATTGAGTCGATTTAGAAGACATATTGTAATCGTTAACTTTATACTAAAAACGCGAAAATAAATAAGGGTTTCTTCCAATAGTCGATGAAATAGAATGTACGTACTGATTCATTCCACATCTCTGATTTTCATTCACTGTGCAAGTTTTAACAAATACAATAATTTAATTAAAGCTTTTTTTTGCTACTCTCTCAGCCGAAGATCAAATTCCTAAAGGTTAAGATACAAAATGTTTATGGAAACAACAAACACACACCATTACAATCATTGAATTTTATGGAAATACATATGTATGTGCAAAAGATCAACAATTAATATGCAAATTCTAAATAAAATAAGAAAATGTGTAGACATATGCTTATGTTTATTGAATGGGTGGTTCGCTATGAGGTAGTGAGTAAAATATGTGTGTTGTGTTTTTGAAAACAAAAGTTGTTTTTTTTTTCTCGATCGCATTTGTTGCCTCTCAGTGACGAGAGATTCAAAATTAACCGGTTTGTCTAGGTTTACAATAATCACACGATATTATTTACAAATAGCAACTATATTATTATAAGCATTCTGCATTTTTCTCTAATAATTACTGTAAACTTCGGAACATATTTCTCATGCAGCGAGCTTTTTTTCAAACAACAATACGTAACAGTTTCTCAGCACTGTCGCATAATTTAAAACCGTTTTGTTTTGCTACACGTATTCGTAACCATAGTGGCATGACCACAACTTTGTTTTCAATACTGTTTCCGAATGCAGCCACTTTAATTGCCCAATGACATACTTTTGGCTGCCTTGCTTGTGAAAAAAAAATAAAAACAAAAAACGAGTTTTTCTGCATTGAAAATTGTTGTGGTCTTAGAAGATCTTTGTGTGCACATACATAGGTACATATGTATTGTAAGTCAATGAACTGGGCAACAATATTTACGTTTTTCAAAACACTAAACATAAAGTGAACATTGGCAATGTTATTAGCAGTGTTTTGTTTTAAAAAATTATATAATTAAAATTGAATACAATAATAATACATATAATAATAATACATAAATTCAATAATAATAATAATACATACATATACGATATCGTTTATGACGTTTTAATGGCACATCGGTCAAACGATCTTATCCAAATGTTTCGAAAAAAGTTCTGCCTTTTTCGACTGGATATTAAACCATAAAATTAAAACATTCAGTACAACATATTTTAAATTGTAGTATAAAGGCGCATTTAGACTGTGCATTCTAAATTGACTCTAATTCGAAATATCCAACTCGCAAGGGCACGATCTATTATAACACTGAAACTCGACGTCGAAAACTGCAAACACTCCTTGCCCCGATAATAATGTAGAACCACAATGGCAAAGAATTCCCCACTCCTTACAAACTGTAGGTTACCAAACCAAGGAGGACACCTGATGGCAGATATACATAGCGTTTTAAGGATCCGGAGGGAGCATTTTTCAAAGCTACTGATATCAAAGAGTAGCGGTAAAGAAGATACCCCAAAACTAATAAGAGATACCGCTATATATTGTAGATTGCCCAGATGAGGTAGAATAGCAATTAATCGGGTGAATAATTATAAAAAGTGGTGGCGATGGGTTACAAGCCGACCTATAGTGAGAGTCAAAAGAAAGTGTACACGAATGTTTACCATTATTTTTTCTTTTTTCCTTTCTGCTTGTTTTTTTTCTTATTGGTTCTAAAATTGTCAATGTTTTAGGAGTGAATTGGTCAGCAACAATTATAATAATGGGTAGACAAACCTCACTCGATACACGTGAGCTTATAATAAAATTTCACAATGAGGGAAAATCACTGCGTGAAATTGGTTTAACTATTGGCAGGTGTCTCAATACGGTGAAAAAAGAAATTGATAAGTATAAAAAGTTCCACAAATTGGAAAATAATCCTAAATGTGACACGCCAAAAAAAACTGAATGAGGTTCAATATCCAATTAGAATATCCAAAGAAATTTCAGAAACGTCTGAAACTACTGTTAGTGCCAGTACAATAATTTGCCAGTAAAATTTGAAGGAATGGCAAAAATGTCACGAGAAGTAATCGAAAATTTAGTCAATTCGATGCCGAGAAGATTACAGACTGTAATTCAAGCAAATGGGAAGCAAACAAAGCAAAACCATAGATCAGATTTTCACACTGCGCCAAATCCTGAAAAAGATCCACGAAAAACACATCGACAAATTCTACCTATTTGACAGCCCTATCCTTCAAAGGTGTTTAAAGTCGGATTCCTTCAATACAGAACGAGTGTTCAGATAAGTTGACAGATTTTCGTGTGACAATTTTAAAAATTTTACATCATCCCAGATGTAAAGGTGAACAGAAGTGGCACTCTGTACACCAAACAACAAATGTGACTCGCCTATGCCGATGACATGGACATAATGAGTCGAAGATTGCGAGCGGTAATAGTCACCTTTGGAAAAATTGTGAAGGAGTCTGCCAAAGTGGCATGGTGGGAAGGCCAAGCGGATAGTGTCAACGGGCAAGACGTCAAGTATACTCGGACCAATTGTGGTACAGCTTTGAGGTAATCAACATTTTTATATACCTCGGTACTAATGACATCAGCATGGGTACTTGCGCAAACAGAGGAGCCATGGGATAATTACAGAAAATAGTCTCATTTGAGAAATTGATAATAACAACCCTTTTTAATTTTGAATTCATATATCAATTTCCATGGCATAATTACAAAAGGTAGTCTCATTTGAGAAATTAATAATGGCAACACTTTTTAATTTGGAATTCATCTATTAAATTCAAATTGTTTAAAAAATAAATTCCATAAAATTGTATGCATGTCGATTGGCATATTTTGACAAATGGTCGAAACCAAAACAAAGGTTTTTTATTTAATACATCACCTTATTATTGCATCATGACTAGCACTAGAACGCCGAAGGCAGTCATTTTGACCGCTTTCCAATTTCATGTACAAAAGCAACTGTGCATTTAATGACACTTTTTTTTTTAAATTTGATGAATTTTTTATAATAAACGTAATTCTATGAGGTACAAAAAGTCACCAAATTTAAAAAAAGTGTCATTAAATGCACAGTTGCTTTTGTACATGAAATTGGAAAGCGGTCAAAATGACTGCCTTCGGCGTTCTAGTGCTAGTCATGATGCAATAATAAGGTGATGTATTAAATAAAAAACCTTTGTTTTGGTTTCACCATTTGTCAAAATATGCCAATCGACATGCATACAATTTTATGGAATTTATTTTTTAAACAATTTGAATTTAATAGATGAATTCCAAATTAAAAAGTGTTGCCATTATTAATTGTTGCCATTATGTACTTGAAATTGGAAAGCGGTCAAAATGACTGCCTTCGGCGTTCTAGTGCTAGTATCATGGCATAATTATACAATGTAGTCTCATGCAGTCATATGTTTCCAATGTTTTTATTTGAATATATATCGATTTAATTTGAATTTATATGACATGGTATTTAAAACAATACACACGCATACACAAAATTTGTATTTTGATTTGTTAGAACAAACCAACTCGAGAAAAATTTTAATCAGTTGGTAGCTATGCTCTAATATTTTCTGCTTCAAACTTTCCCAACAGGCAGCTTGTATAATTGTACCATGATTTTAACATGAAAAACTTTTCCTCTGTTCCAGAACCTGCAAGAATCAACATATTTTTCGATTTTCTCTTTATACATTTGAAAAGTTTGTGTACGGAAGACACCATATGCGTTCTAATGTTGCCAAAATAAATCACAGAATTATACAAAGTCATTTTTTATTATTCTAAATCGTGTCATTATATTTCGATGAATAATAGCAGTGTCTGTTTACTCGATATTTGGTAATAATTGTTACCAAATGTTACTGGATGTTGTCTGTTTACGTCAATTTCCACTAAAAGAGAGCGAAAAGAGAAAGCTAGTTTGACAGTTCTAAGCTGAGAACTTACTGCATGTTATTGGGTAGATTTCTTCCAGTAAGATTTATACAGTACAATTCCAGGTATAGCAATCAGCCGCTAATTTTAAATATTGACCAAAGCCCAGAAACATTTTTTATTTTATGAATTTTATTCCTTAATAACTGTAAAAAGAACATTTCAAGCATTTTAAACGAAAACAAGAGATATTTTACTGGAATAAATGTTACTGGAATAGTAACCAGACACAGCTATTAATTTATCATTTATATTCTTCAACGGATATATTAACGGTCAAAGAAAAATTCGATAATACTGCAGTTAAACGTATTATCGATTAAGCTGACGACAGTCACATATCAGTTTTTAGATCCCTATCTCAGCTACAGTAAATAGAGTTGCCATTCCAAAAGACACACAAACTCATATATAATTTACAAACTTTTGTATGTTATACACAGTACATTTCACTAAATTAGTCATCATTAATGAATACGTTAATTTATTTAGTAGTCTATTTTTCATAACTTTTTATTACAGTGACCTCTATAGAGTCAAACAATTCTTTCTGAAAATGCCAACTGTTAATATCCTAAAAAAATCGACCAAAATTATAAAACATACTTCTATATAAAGAAACTCGGCAACCCCGTCTGTATCACTTTGCTTGCCTTTGTTTATATTGAAAAGCCAGGCAGCGCATATTGTCGCGCATTTGGGGGAAGATAATTGCAATTATTTCCGATTGAATTAAAATATCCAAGAAATATGAGTGAAAATCAGAATAACGATGTAGTGGAGAACTCTAAAAATGCTACGGGGACTGAAGAAGCTGTGGAAAATTTAAATGATGGTGAAAAACCAAAGCAACGAATTGCTTTGCTTACCGGCATCACAGGACAGGTAGAGAAAAATCAGCACCAAATCATTTTGTACTGATACTACGTGGTATTCAGATAATAATTGTACAATGTTGTAATTATTTAAACTTAATAACGTCACCGTAATAGTTATGGCATTTCAGTTGATACATGTGTTCGTCGATGTATCGTTATGACTCAATTGGGTCGATGGATGGATGGATATGTTTAGATAAGGAAACACTAACAATAGTGTTGTACTAACAAAAAACAACAGTATTAGAACTATACTAGATATAATTGTGTATGTGTTTAAAAATGTTAAACATGTTTTGTTTTAATTTCAGGATGGTTCATATTTGGCTGAATTTCTGCTGAAAAAAGGCTATGAAGTCCATGGTATTATTCGCCGTGCCAGTACCTTTAATACATCGCGCATTGAACACCTTTATGCGGACCCAAAGGCCCACAAAGGTGGCTCCATGAAATTACACTATGGCGATATGACTGATAGCAGTAGTTTGGTGAAAATTATCAATACCGTTAAACCTCAGGAAATTTATAATTTAGCTGCCCAATCTCATGTTAAAGTGTCCTTTGATTTAAGTGAATATACCGCCGAAGTTGATGCTGTCGGTACACTGCGTATACTGGATGCTATACGTACCTGCGGCATGGAGAAACAGGTGAAATTTTATCAGGCATCTACCTCGGAATTGTACGGCAAAGTGGTGGAGACACCACAAAATGAACAGACACCGTTTTATCCCAGATCACCATATGGTATGTTAATTAAATTAAAATTTGAATTGAATTTGGTTGATGTAAGGCGATTTGGGGGCTGTTTATTGTCGTTAGGCAACTTCCAAAGATAATTATTAGTATTTGATGTACACTAGCTGATCAGAATTAAATTTAGTTGAAGCAGTAAGCCCCAAGGAATATATTTCTGATATGAATTCCAAACCCCTAAGAAAGTCATAAATTTAGTTTAATGTGAGGACGTCTTAATAAAGATGGACTTAAAACTGAAAACTTAAATTGTAGAAGGACGAAAAGCTACCCGGAATTAATATATGGGCAATATTACTTGGGCTATAGCTATAAAATGCTTCTAATGTCCAAATCAGATCATTCTATTCTAGAAGAGTTCTAGTTTTTGTTGCCATTGGATGGAATTATTTCTACACAAAACACCTTTTCGCCCTTACCTCCTATTTAATTTATAACTGGATGTTATTTTTTACTAATTTTTCATGGACCAACGGTTTTTAATTTATTCTGCATCAAAATAGTATAAATTATATTTGTAACATATTTTATTTTTTTTTACTTCCAGCCTGTGCCAAAATGTACGGTTATTGGATTGTTGTTAACTACCGTGAAGCCTACAATATGTTTGCCTGCAACGGTATACTCTTCAATCACGAATCACCACGACGTGGTGAAAATTTTGTTACTCGTAAAATTACCCGATCTGTTGCCAAGATCTATCTCAATCAATTGGAATATTTTGAATTGGGTAATTTAGATTCGAAACGTGATTGGGGTCATGCAATGGACTATGTTGAAGCTATGTGGATGATGTTACAACGTGATACACCCTCGGATTATGTTATAGCAACGGGTGAAACGCACAGTGTACGTGAATTTGTTGAGGCTGCATTCCGTTATATTGGACGTCAAATCATTTGGCAGGGTGAGGGTGTTAATGAAGTTGGCATCGAACAAGATAGCGGCATTGTACGAGTACGCATTAATCCCAAATATTTCCGTCCCACCGAGGTTGATTTGTTACTGGGTGATGCTTCCAAGGCTAAACGTGAATTAAATTGGTCACCGAGGGTAACATTTATGGAGTTGGTCAATGATATGATGGCTGCGGATATAGCATTGATGAAAAAGAATCCAATTGCCTAGTTGTTACAACCACATGAAATGACAAAAGAGTAACCAAGTAACGACCTGGCATTTACAACACGGAGGAGCAAAACCGGATAGGAGACTATGTTAGACGCTTGATTGTGGGTGTATCATTTATATTGTGTTATATATACATATACATAAGTACTTTGTGATTTGTTACAACTCGCTATGCCGCTTTCATCCAAAGCACAAATGTAATTCTTAATTTTCACATATATAATACATTTAAGTATTTTTTTAATTAATTAAAATTAGCAATGAACAGCATTCCTTTGTATGCATACAATAAAAAATAACAAACATTTATTTTTTTTTTTTTTTGCAATATATTACTATATATATTTTTAAGATAATTTGTATTACCATTGTCACATCATCGTGTATTATAATTTATAGACAAGCAAAATCAGTGTATTTATTGTACTGATTTTATTATGAAGGCCCACACAATAGAAAAAATGATTTTATTCATGTACACAATAGAAATTTAGTTTTTGTTTTGAAAACTTTTAATTTGGTATTTAGTTTAAGTAAAAAAGTTGTATCATTTTATATTTATTAACAATAGAATAATAAAGTGGGCGCATTATTTATTTGTAAAATGAGAATTTGGGATTATTATTTTGGGATGACACTGGTAATGGGTTGGTTTTGATAAAAACACAAAAAATTCCACTGTAATATCACCACTTTTATTCCTACGATGCAGTTTGGGCGGGCCACACACACCTATCGACCTATCGATTTATAAGAGGTCAATAAGGTTTGCTAGACTTTGCTTTAAGTGCTGTCGGTATCCCACTTTGGGGCATTGTTCGTTTGGAATAGGGGGAGGTAGGTGTTCAATCTTTCACATATGTCCTCAACAAAAGTACTCGAAGCTATGATCACGAGAACTTTCCCAAACTAAGCCGGAGTGAAGTGATCTCGTTGTGAATTTCCTTTCGTTTTCGAGTAGGAATTAGCGACTTCACATGGGTGAATGCTTTTTATCATAACATTGATCGTTTTCTGAGTGAATCAGGAGGCAGAGGCATCGGGCATTTGAATAGGTGAAACACAAGAATTATTGTTTGTTTTAGCAGATTGTATTATGGTATCTAGATGGGCAATTTTCCATCAGGGAGAGTCCTATAAAATCCTTCCTGAAAAGCTTGACAATCTAGAGTTTAATATACTCATGTACTTATGAACCTATTTCCAGATCGTATTTTCTAATATCCGGAGTCAATTTTAAATACACACTACCCGCTATTTAAAAAAATAAAACACTTTTGTTTACAATTTAATATTTCATTATCATAAGGCTAGGCCAACATATCATTTTATTTTTGTTTATTTATTTCGCATTACCTTTGCATTGAACTTGTTTGTTCGACTCTTTATTTTATTTGGGTTAAGGAACTCCAACACCGGAAATATTTTGAGAATATATAAAATCCAAACATGAGATGAACACATATGGAATTGAAAACAGATTTTCATTAATTACGAATTGCTTGTACATCTATTTAAAGAATTAAAGGGAATGGCCACAAGAAAAATAACATAAAATATTATTTTTAGGGACCATTCAGAAAGTTAAGAAAACAAAGAGCAAAGAATGGAACAACAAGTGGGGCAGTATTGAAAGAAATAAATATGCATTAATTTTTGTGTATATTACTTTATGTCTCCTGTTTCTTTCCAAATGGATTAATCTTTGATAACCAATTGGATGAAGTTGAACTTGAAGACGATGATTCCCTGGAAAAGGAAGAAAACATATTTGAAAATGTATTTTTTTTTTAGAAATTTAACAAACAAACTTACAATTTTGTTAGAGCTTCAATGTCTGCATCACTGTCTGACGAACTCTTTGTATTTACTTTTCCCGATGTTTCATCAGCTTCTGTTTCGGTTTTCATATTGGCCTGTTGTAGTTGTTCAATTAATTTTCTACGGAATTCCAATTTATGTGGTACTGGCTTGTTTTGTTCACGTATTTGGGCGGCAATTTTTTTAATTGCCTCATCATAGGTATAACCGTACCATTCAATTTCTTCGGGAGTGTACTAAAGGGGAGGGATTTTTTTATGTATTTGTAATCAGATTTGTAATCAGTTAACTTACCGCTTCCAAGTAACATTTGTATTCCTTGAGAACACGCTCACGTTCACTGGGCTGCGATGCAAGCGATGGACAATTATTTAACAGTTCAATAAGAATTTTCCTTTTCAATGTAAGTGCCAATGCTGAACGCAAGTCACAAGCAGGTGTCTGAAAAGTGAATATGAAATGGAAATTAAATTATTTTTCGACACTTATTATTCAGAATTCTGCCAAGACATGGATGGTTATACAGGTAATTTGGTAAGAACATTATTTACCCAATATGTATACGTACTATTGAATATAATCAAATTCGATTGTAAAAGTTTGATCTTTCTTAGCAAAAAATGTTCCCATTATGAAGCTATATTCTTTAATATTAAAAGAGACGCGCCAGACTGATCCTATTTCTATCTGAAAAAATCTCTTAATTTGATTTATACCTGGTATGGTTTGTTTCCCATAAACTGAGTTTTGCGATTGTTCTGTGAGAGGCTAGAACCAAAGTGTCAAAAATAGGCGATACCTTTATATCAATGACTCGTTGAAGATATTTGTCTAAGACCGACTCAATTTCAAATATTAATAATAACAAACATTTGTGTGTATGTGTCACATACTTGACCTAGACTTACCACACATAAAATTAATACAAATTGAAATATATAATATACATACATATATATTTGAGGTAAATAATATACATACATATATATTTGCCTATAGAAAGGTATAAGGAATGATCTATATTTCTCAGGAAAGTAAGTCCCAAAATGTTTAAAATTGCTCAGAAAAATGTCATTGTGCCTTGAAAAACAATTTGTTTATGACCGACACGATTTCAACAATAAATTAGTAAATTTACAAGAAATTTTGTTATTGGCCTATAAATTGGTCATTGAACGTTGTTGGTATCAGTTTGACTTAAACAGATGCACTGTAAATAATAATAATGATGTACAACGCAATCCCATAAATGATCAATATTTACTTAGCAACCATTCATTTGCCTCTTTTCAATCGAAGACAACAATTATTCAACCGAAAATTTCAAGAAAAAATATTCTCAATGGTGGCGAATGGAAAGGAAGTTTAAATATACAATCGAATCAGTTTCTAGCAACAGCGACCTATTTTATTGTTAGGGAAATAGGATCGGCAACTATACATGTCTGTAGTTTAGGTTAGAGCGTTCAAGCAAAGGTCCAAAAAATAGTTAACATACTTGACTGAAAACCATCCAGTACACGCAATTGTTTTAAATTTGTTAATCAATTGAAATATAAGTCACTACTAAATTAATCTTGTGTACATTGATCTATCGACCGATTTTACTGTCAATATTATGCTGATATATAAATCTCATTTACCTAAAACAACTATATACCAATATTGGTCTAGCCTACACACCACAGACCGATGAACATGCGGACATTATCTTGCTGTTTTGTTTGGGTGCATATTAATCTTCTCTTTTAATCTCTACTTTGCCTGAGGATGTCAGAATATATCTCTTCATTTCGTTTGGGCTGGTCATAGATTTTTTGACAGGGTAAGACTCGAGTCGTTCAGATCATAGTGAAAACTTTGGTTAGCAAGCATTCATATATCTACAATCTAATTGTTAAGATGCTCGCCTTTCCAAAAAAACTTACCTTTAACAAATAATGATCGAAACCATGACATTCATGGATTTTCTCAATAGTCCTATCGGTGACCACCACCGACATATACTCATTCAACACCTGACTATGGACGACAGATCGTTTCAGCACCGGCACCCAGAAATGTGGTACACGACGCGACAGACGTTGACGCTTTTGGAAACCCTTGATGACAGCCTCACCACCCCATATGCCTTGATGACTTTCCGGTGGATCTATCAACGGTAGGGGTACATTTTGTATTGGCTTAATTTCACCAGTCACTTCATCACGTTCCCATACACCATCCTTGGGTATGTAATGGACGGCGGCCGGTTGTGTCATTTTCCATTCGCGCCAGAATTTTTTATAGGCTTCAGGCAATTGGGCACCCAAGCCTTTGTCGAAACGGGTTAAACGTTTGAAGCCATTTAACAATTGGGGACCCTAAAAAGCAAATGGAAAAACACGTAGATTACCAGGGGGAAACACGTTGCATCCAAATGCCAAAGCGTTGGTTAGGCAATTTATGACGACAATAACAACAAAGCCGCAATGAAAAACAATTTCCACTTCTTTTCGTTTATTGCGTCACAAAAAAACAGCGGCAGGATGGTTGTCGAATAACACTCACTTGTTTGGTGGCATGTGCCATAATTCAATTTGTTGATTTCTTCCTTTTGTTTTACTTTCTTTATTTAGGAATTTTTTAATGCACCAATTCTACCGCCAATTAAATTCAAAACAAAAGTTATTTGAATTTGGTTTTTTTTTTTTGGAAATACTTTTTGAAAACAATTTGGGATGCCTTTGTCGGTGAACGACTGTCGAAAAATATCGGATCACGTTCTGACAGTTTGCACAATAACAGCTGTTTCTCTGTTTTGTCGCATTCTTCTTCTTCTTATTCTCGTTGAAAATGGTAACACACTTGCGGAGTGATGCCACACTTATGCAAATTGATGGGATATTAATAAGTGTAAAGTAAAAATAACAGTCAAAATCTAAATTTTAATTTCTAATCAATCGATTTTAATTTTTCAAGATTTTCAATGGGCTGGTAAATCAATACCAATGCTTGTTAAGGTTTGTAACTTTGCACATATATATTTGAAGATTTAAAAGAGAAAAAAAAATAATTTACAAAAAATTTTTGTTATTGTTTTGTTGTTGTTTTTTGTAATTAAAGAAATGTCCTTATTTTTGATGGCGGGCATGATAACTCCTCACTGGAACATCGGAATCCGTAAATTCTAACGGTGTTAGAAAGAGTACATGTATGGTTCTCGTATGAACTAGGATTATTGACTTCGCACTAAAATTAACAAAATGGTGGACCTTTGAAAAAATATTTTTGGAAAATCGCCGATTTTTTACCAAAAACCATGTTAAAAAATAAGGAAGATCTTCACCGATTGGCTTTATCCTAGTTCATACGAGAGCTATATACTCCCAGAGAAACGTTTCAAAATTTGGAACCGATTGGATTATTAGTTTTTGAGTTATCGTGCCCGCAATTCGCAAAAAAATGTTTAGAGAAAAACGCGTTTAAAGTTTCAGCCGTCACTTGATGCTGACACAATAAATCGGATATATCTTCAAGAGTTCTTGAGATTTTCACTTGAAATTTTGTAGAGACATTCTTTAATTAGTGTAGATTCGAATTATATCAACAAAAATTTTGACCCCGAGAATGGGGGGGGGGGTCCCCTTAAATCTTATTTTTGCAAGAATCACAGCGAAAGAACTATTGGTCTCGAAGATATCGGCTAAAATCTATAACAACACAAAAATGTTTATCACAAAAAAGTATTTTGCTTTTTATTATTATTTTTGAAAAAAATCATTATGTAACACACGATTTGTCTTTTCATAGTTACCATTGCGGGTAACCACATACTAAAAGCGATTTGGCGACGATTCCAATAAACCACGGCATTTTTTCGCGAATATTTTCTCACATTTACGTTTAATACATTCTCCAGCAATATTTCATTTAATATTTGGTAATTTCTCGTCCTAATCTCAAAATAAGAGTATTAAATATAGTCGTCGCGGCTTCAAAACATCCCAAATAAGTTTAGAATAATAAAAAGGAGGTTTTGCAAAATATATCTCGAGAACAGGGCCTTAAAAACTAATAAAACCAAAATCCAACAAACAAATTATTTAAAAATATCGCGAAACCCCATTTTTCTGACTTTATGGTCCATTAATATTGATCTAGGAACCAATATATGCGATGAAAATAGCAATAAGATATGAACAGTTCTAAAACAACAGAAACTACAAAACAGTACATGAGGTTGGGAGAAAGCATCATTCAAAGACTATTGCGTTTTAAAAAACTGTGGTAGCTGGTGACGAATACGCATTCAATATTTTACATCCGTTTAACACCACCAGTTGCGAATAAAATGCAGCAGTGAATAAACTGGTCGATCTATTTATTTTCGAAATAAGATGAATTTCTATTGCCACAAAACCGTTCATATCTTTAAATCTGACCTCCTTATTGCTAAACTTATTTGGGATGTTTTGAAGCCGCGACGACTATATTTAATACTCTCATTTTGAGATTAGGACGAGAAATTAGCAATTATTAAATGAAATATTGCTGGAGAATGTATTGAACGTAAATGTGAGAAAATATTCGCGAAAATATGCCGTGGTTTATTGGAATCGTCGCCAAATCGCTTTTAGTATGTGGTTACCAGCAATGGTAACTATAAAAAGACAAAGCGTGTGTTACATAATGATTTTTTTCAAAAATAATAATAAAAAGCAAAATACTTTTTTGTGATAAATATTTTTGGGTTGTTATAGATTTTAGCCGATATCTTCGATACCAATAGTTCTTTCGCTGTGATTCTTGCAGAAATAAGATTTAAATATGTTCACAAACATATTCCATCACACATAATTCATTTAACATCTTTAGTATGCTGGCTTTAGGCGTATATATTAGAATTTTGTCAAATTTGTATTGACTCACTGTATACACTCACTGTATATTTATTTAAAACATACTGTGTAGCATGGTACAATAATACAAGGTAGGGCAGCTTGAGGTGAATAAGAAAAAAACAAAAATGTACGTGGTGGCTTCTTCTGCCAAATATAAAATAAATATACGCAACAAGTGTTTATGTTTGACATTTTTTCAACACATAACTGTGTTGGTAGCTGTGCCCTACCTTGTAATAATTATACCATGCTATATAGTGACTTCTTCTGTCAAATATAAAAAAGCATTCACAACAAGTGGTTGTGTTTATTTGAAATTTTTTTCTACACATAACTAAAAAAACTCGAAAAATGTTGTGTTTTCTTTCCAAAAATACTGTAATATCATGAAATGTAAGTTTCATCCATAACAAAGCAATTACTTTCAGGTCAAACAAAAAAGTAAATATATTTTCGAACGCATATAAACATATTAGTTCCGTTCCTGAGCCTAAAAGAATCTACTAATTTTACTAGTTTTGCAACATTTTACTCGAAAACCGTTCCTGAACCCACAAAACTGGTAAAACATTGAATCAAATTTAAGAGAGCACAAAACAAAATGGCGTTCTCTTTGTAAACTTTTTACTCGAGAAATTTGGCGGAGTAAAAATGGTAAATAGGATTGCCTACTTCTGATTGGCTGTTAAGGGCTAAACAGAATGCTCGCGTTGAGCCATCCGTTGCGTTATGTGTTATCGAAAATACAACAACCACAAGGAAACGATAACAAAACGCTCGAAGTTGATGTGCGCTGCGCTTCGGAGTTAAATATATTTTAACTTTTTGCGTGCGTTAACGCGATATCAAAAAACGCTCAACGCGAGCATTCTGCTTAGCCCTTTATGTTAATTTTGAAGTATTGCCATCTAATTTTGGCATATTTACTAGATTTGCTTTCCTGAACTTTTACTAGCTTTACTATTAAAAAAGTACTGGAACAGACCAATTATTATTACATAATTTATTTGATCTGTACCAGAACCTGCAAGAATGTACAATTTTTTACTACGATAACAATTTTTCATTTATGTTATCGGAAAAAATAGTACAAATTAGTAGATTCTTGCAGTACAGGAACAGAGCAATTCATTTATTTTTATAATCATTTATTTCTATATATTTACACACACTGAAATTTCCCGATTACTCGGGAAAAATTTGGAAAAAAATTAGAAATCTCGGAAAGAAATCTAATATAAGATCCCTCGGCAAAAATTGTGAGCTTGGAAGCCACATTAAGAAAAAATTTTAATCGGATAGTTGCTATGCCCTACCTTGTAATAATTATACCAAGGTGTATTTAATAAGGTGTATGCATCAGATACAACAACAAATATTTTACAAAAACAACATTGTTGTTATAGAAATTAAATTGTCATGCTGACAATAAGTTTTTGACAAAAATAAATAAAAACAATTATTAATTTATTTTTGTCAAGCACTATTCTTTGAGGAATAATTAATGAATTTGTGTATTCGTGGGTTATTGGCGTTTTTAGGTCAGTGCAAAATAAAGTTTAAGACCTGGTCGCGATTAATTTTAAGTTTCCCACATGTAGCCCATGGCTCCTTGTGATGTTTATATTGTGGATTACAATCTATTTTTTTTTCTATTGAGTGGCTTCAAATCTTCCCTTCTTAAAGAATATTGAAGGACATAAATCCCCGGCCAAAGACTAAATCATGGAAATTGTGTTGACCGTATAAAATCTTTCCATAGGCGTATTTAACCTCCGCCGAGAATTGTGACAAGCACCAAGGGGTCGATTCCAATATAGGCTAACATAATCTCCTCGATTTTATGAGTAGCTGGGATTTCTGGACAGATTTCCACACATAACATAAAATATGTGGACCAATCGGCAAACGGGGGTTATGACTGAGCCTAGGTTTCCTTTCTGTCCGCCTCTATGAATGAAGTTTTCTTGAATTTTTATTAAATCGAAATGTAATATTGAAAATGTTTTTGACAATTTGCTTTACAAACAAAGAAGAAAAAAGATTCCCGATGCCATATTCAACAACTGAGGTCAGAAAAAACACTTTTAAACGACACTTTTCCGGGTTAACCTACTTTATGAGGATTTATTTGACAAGGAAAAGTACTGGAATTGACAAGGAAAAGTACTACTAGAAATTCTTCAAATTTTTATATTGAAAATTACAAAAAAGGCACATTTTTCAATAGAGATTTTATCGATTTTATAGAATGATTGTTATTAATATAATTTTATATAGAACAGTTAAGTATCGATTAATTTTCTATTTGTAAATCTACTATATATTTATTATTCTTTACATCATTATTTATCTATAAACTATTATAAAGAAACAATTTCATGTTATATAATCTTTTTCAGAGAAGAGAATGTTATATAACGAATTTTGTTATCGATTCACTTTTCTCATGAAAAAAATGACATCGACGAACGTTTTTATAGAAAAAATATATCGTTATCGATTTATTACTTTGCATTAACATAACTATTTTGTCGTTATATTATCGGATCTTTTTTATAAAAAAAATATTAACAATGGATTATTTTATATAATACTTTGTTATGCAGGAACATCTCGATTTGTTATCGATCGACTTTTTTAGAGAAAATTTCGTCATCGATCATCTTTCCTAACGAAAAATATTAATTCTATAGCCTTTTCTATAAAATCATTTCATAAAAATTTATCATTTTCTATAAAATTTATGAAATTGGTATATTTTTCAAAAGAAAAGAATTGGTTTTATTGGTAACATAGCAAAGTTTGTTATCGGGTTTCTCTTACCTAGATAGGCTTTTCCATAAAAAGTACGTTATCTTATATTCAACTAAAATGTTTTGTTTCTAAAGCGGTGCACACTCTTAACATTTCTGAATAACAATTTGTTTCTTGTTTTACACCAAAAATTTAACATATTTTAGTGAATTACATAGAGATCTAAATAGAAAAAATAATTCTCTTTCTCCTGACTATAGTATGAACCCATATATATTTACTTTTCATTCATGTTTTCCATTTTTTCTGAAAATGTTGTTGTTTTTAATACATTTTTATATTTTCTCAATTCAAATGTCACATACTGTCACAAATAAAAATTTGGAGATTTTTTTGTTTGAGTTGCCCCACATTTGTTTCTTGTTTTGTACGCTAATTAGAACCAAGGGAAAAGAAATGCATATTGCATTATGTAGAAAACAAAATTTACATCCTGCTGCATATATAAAAACTATAAAATTTTTTACTTTTCATTCATGATTTTCAATTTTACTGAAAAAGTTTGAAAATTTCATAAATATTTTCAAACTGTCAAAATTAATTTATTTTCGATAAATACTCTCAATTGTTAGGGATGGGACAAATTTATTGGTTATTCAGAGAGTGATTCGAATTGAACAACGTACAAAAGTCGGTGTTCGCTCAGACAATTTTGTATGGGGAACTAAGTAATTCCTTCATAATTAAGGGTCGAACAACGAATGAGAGAGCGAACAACGCTCGTCTGTACATGGCATTAAAGTGCAAGGCCCATTAAATAGATCAACCAGAAAGCTACTGTTACAGCTGATCTTAATGGATAACCTTATAAATAGGCCGTGATATATCGCGTATTCCATGGAAATTTATTTATCGATAGATTTTTCTACTGAAATGATTTTTGTCGAAACATTTTTCTACCTTAAGGCGAATGAGTATATGGGTATATACACTTTGCTACGGCAAACATGTGCCTCATCGAAATGTTGATTTTAGTCCCCATGTTTCTTTGGGTCAAATCCGTTTCAGACAATTTGGAGTCGATTTACAAATGTCCGTCCGTGTGTCTGTCTAGCCGGCTGATGCGCACGACAACTCTCGAAGGTAGTAACTGATATCATCCCAACATTGCACATCGTAATATTTCTTAGTTTAAGTTCTAACATGGAGAATATCGGTCCACTCATTCTGGTACCTACTCCACAAAATGATCAAAATTGTACAACAAAATAATTTTATAATACCATGCGAACGGACTATCCGATTTGAACCAAACTTTTCAAAGCCTATTATCTTTACTAATCCTATATGAAATCAGAAGATGGGGACCATTGGTCTACTCCATGCCACAATAAATAGGCATTCCATGTAGCGCAGCTGATGCCTCGATTAACTGTCAAAGTGCGTAATTTCTACTTGAATTCGATGTGCAATGTTGCCAACCAAATGAAATGTAATGTCCGATTTGAACCCAACTTTGTACAACCTATTATCTGTACCAAACCTGGATCAAGTCTAAAGACCAATTGGTACCACTCCTTCTGGTACTTTCCCAAATGTTTAATATTTATAAATGCAAGATCAGGCGAATGGAATGTTAGAATTGAACCAAACTTTACACTCTTATCTTTACCAAGCATAGATCAAGTCAATATTTAAAACTTGTAAATTTAATCGATTTGTTTAACATATAATTCGCAACACTTTGATAATGTGTAATTGTGAAGAACTCTGTCGGCGAAACGGACTGAATCTTTTTTTACTTCTTTTAAACAATCAAATATCATCGAACTAAACAGACTACAACAATTAAATAAAACCATTTTGTACAGTTGGTAAAGTTGTTTTTATTTTGTATTGTACAATTTAGAAATATATTATATATTTTTTGTTTATAGAAAAATAGTATATCTTTAATAAAACTTACAATTAAAATATATGCATTTTCTGTTATTAACGATCGAATACGATGTATGTATAGATTAAGCAATATTTTTGTTTTTCCTATTATAAACATTTATTAAAATAATTTTAATAATTGTATATATTAGATGTCGCATTATATAAAATAAAACATATACGAATATTTCTTCTGGTTGTTGTTATCTTTGTTTCAATAAAAATACTTAACGGTAAAAATAGAGTTATATTACATAAAACAAATATTTAAAGCTACAATGATATCCTAAATGTACATAGTAAGTATAACACAATAATACAGCTACATATATAATATTTAAAAATACATATATAAAGATCTTGTTTTTTCGTTTATGTTTTAATTGATTTTATTTTCTTTTGTTTTTTATTTTTTTGTTTGTTTTTGTAATGAGGCTTTAATGGTAATTTGTCCTAGGTATGGGTGATAACAAATTCTCAATTTTATTGTAAAAAATTTAAGTTAAAACTTTTAGTTAGAACTTTTATTATTTTTACAGTATGCATGCGTGGATTTTTTTTATTTTATATATCTTCTATATTTATATAAAAAATAAGATTAATAATTTATAAAACAATTGTAATAAATAACAATATTCTGTTTAGTTTAAATGCAGAAATTATGCTTTAGAGAAAAGGTTAACAAAGCTTTGTATAAATTTAAAACACTTAAAATGAAATCGCATACTAAAATCGCGGTTAGACTACTAACAGCCTGTTTTTGTAAAATTCCAAACGAACGAATTCGAGTGACTTACGACCAAACCTTTATTTATGTTTATAAATGTTTTCTGAATCAAAACAAAAATAAATGACATATTTTTCAAAACCAAGGAGTTTGGTCGTAAGTCACTCGAATTCGTTCGTTTGGAATTTTACAAAAACAGGCTGTAAATGTACTCGATTTTAAATGTCAATTCCATAGTGTACACGTCACCTTAATTCTGCTCACAAATCCAGTGGATTATATTTGCGTATACGCTATGAAGTAGACATTTGAGATCGAGTGGATTTCGTAAATCTAAACGCACATTAAACTTTTATGCCGTAGCGGCATAGCGGAATGGCTCCATTGCGTCATCCGTCGTGTTATGTGTTATCGATAATATCACAACAACAAGGTGACGATAACATCCACGATTCAATTTGGTGTGTGTTTAATAGGGAGTTAAACAACACATAGCGCTCTGATTGCGCGTTAAGCGTTTTTGCACAAAAAGATAAAATATATTTAACTCCAAAGTGCAACGTATATCACCATTAAAGGGCTAAGCAGAATGCTCGCGTTGGCCATCCGTCGCGTTATATGTTATCGAAAATGCAACAACCACAAGGAAACGATATGCGTTTGTGTTATCGTTTCCCTCGTTGGTTGTTGTATTTTCGATAACATATAACGCGATGGATGGCTCAACGCGAACATTCAGCTTACCCCTTTAAGCGTTGATGTTGTAGTCACTATGCGATCGTTTTATTATCGATAACACATAACGCATAGGATAATGCAACGGAAGCATTCTGTTTTGGCCTTTAGACGTCGTTTTTAACCCTAGTGCAGATTATTTAATTCAGGAGGCTTTCAGTAGTAGTTATATCTTCTGAACTAATTTGTTACGCAGGAAAAGAGCAAGATGAAACACAGGAGTAGTTAATTAGTCAATTGATCATGGAATCTACAGATACAAAACTGAGTAATGTATCCTCGAAGACAAGTAGTTCTATAATATATTACATTTTATTTAACCTAGAGATTTTTTTTAGTGCACAGACACAATTGGACAATACGAAGAAAATAAATAACATGACACCTAATGTGGCAATGGCGTGGTTGTGGTTTGGTTACGTCTTTCCGCCAAAAAAACATATTCGGCATCCTACCATTTTACTTGACATCTACCTTCTCTGTGCCAGGTTTGAGTATCTGATAACTTGGATTCGAAAACGCTTCCGGATGTTTTGCACCATTATTGTTGATTGCTTTCTTGGGCGATTTTAGATTCACATAATTCTCTCCCTCCTCGCCGGCAGCACCATTCAATTTGGTCTCCTTTATGTGATGGCGGGGTGACGGTGTGGGCATATTCTTCGTTTGCTGTTGCAACATTTGAGCATATTTACGTGGCTGATCCGGACTGTCTTCGCTGTGATTGACTGCCGGCAGCATTGGTATTTCCTCGGGCAGGGGATCAATGCCATCTTTTTTGTTGCGCGGTGGCTTACTATTATTCGGACTATCCAAATTGTTGGCCAGCGTGGGGGAATGTTGTTCCGCTGCTGTATCTGGGAAGTTAAAGGAAGTAGTTGAAATTTTGGGTGGATGATCGTCATTATCTTCGGTGCATATTGGGGGTGAGTCTTTGGGGCGAGTGGGTGAGAAAATGACTGAGCCACCATTGGGGCTCATTTGTAAGTAATCATCAGAGGACAAATCAATGCCTGTATTGGTGTTGGTTGGAGTATAAGTAGTATGGTTGTGTGTGTGTGCGTGTGCAAATTATGTTGATGTTGTGCATATTGTAGCAGATAGAAAGTTTTGCAGGATATTATGAAGTAGAAAAGCGTGTGCAAGGATTTTTGTTGTTGTTTGGTTTTGTTGTATTATTATGATGATCATATGGGCAGTATACAATGTTTCAAAGACAAAAGAGAGAGATACAGAAATCGTACAAGAAAAAGACAAGACAATAGAATCATTATTAAAACAATAGTGTTAAATTGTGTTTTTTAGAGCAGATTTTGGAGCAGTTATCGGATTTTTATTATCGATTTTAGTTATTGCAAAAAAAAAATCGTTAAGAAAAAATTGACACGTTTCTAAAAAAATCACGTTATCGATAGGTCTTTTTACATAAATACTCTTTAACAATGCACTGTTTTAAAGAATAGTATGTTATCGAAGCATTTTAATGAACAAATATTTCTAGTTTGTTATCGCAACTTTTTGGTATAGAAAAGTTTGTCGTCGATGTATGTTATACGAACGTTTTTAATCGATATACTAGACATAGGAAATGTTTGTCATCAACACATTTTCTCTAGAAAAGTTTGTTATCGATATACCATTTTGCAGAGAAGTTTTGTTATCGATGCACTATTTTATTAATAATATTGTTAACAATACTGTTTTCTATTTGAAGGATAATGATATTCTTACAAAAAAGTTCGAAATAGTTATAATTTTCTATAGACACGATTCACGTTTTCATAAATAAATTAGTATAGATGTAGTTTTCTGTAGACATTTGGAACAAATTATCGTAATACTTTTCCACGGAAATATTTGTTGGGTTATTTTATTGTTGAAACACTTCTATATATAGTTCAATGAACAGATTTACTATTTTATGGAAAAGTGTGTTATCGATGATTTTTTTTTGTTATCGATACTATTTATGGAAAATGTATTATTTATTTAAATATCGACAACTTTTCCCTAGAAAATTGTGTTAACGTGTCAAAATCCTATAGAAAATATTGATATCGGTGTACTTTTTGATACAATTTTTGTTGTCGGTTACACACTATAGAAATGTGTGAAATAATGAATGTTTCTATGGGGACACATTTTATTTCTACAGAAAAGTACAAGGCCCATTAAATATGTCGTGTAATTCCATATCGTATATTTTTCTTAATCAAATTCACAAACCTTAGTGGCGTTATATTTGACGTATATCCAGGTATGGAAATCATTCCATATCGCATACGTCATCTTAATCATGTTCACAAACCTAGTAGATTATATTTGACGTATAAGCTATGGAATTGTCATTTGACATCGAGTGGATTTCGTTTGTTTACGTTTTCATAGTATTATGTCAAAATTGAAGGCATTTCGACAGCTGGGGTGAAATCATCTGGTCTTATCGGATGACTTTATAAGTGTTATATTTAGACAGAAGTTTATCATAGACTTGGTGAAAAGTTTGTTATCGATAACAATTTTTAAAGGTCTTTACATCAGCTATCTGTGTCGTTATTACTCCAAAATCTGCTCAAAAATGTATGTGTATATAGGTGTATATGTGTATTTGTTTAGGTTTGACGTTTGGGAATAATATTTAAACCAACTTACGTATTTCTGGTAAAATATGACCATTAACATATCTAGGCGGTGGTGGTGCCATTTCATCCGGTGAACCCATCAGGGCCAAATAATCCGTTTGATTTCTCTTCATGTACTCAGTATTTACTCTTAAGTAAGGTTCATTTAAGTCCATATAATGCTGTAAAATACAAACAAACAAATCAAAAAATTTTCAACCCAAAAGCTAACCAATATTTTCAAACTACTTACACTTGCCACCTCTTCGCCCAACATATGACCAAATCTCTCCTTCAACACATTAAACAATGGTCTACGCTCGGGATTTGTACTCCAACATTCCAGCATAATATCATACAGATCATCATTCGCATAGGGTGGCTTCTCCATACGATAACCATCCTTGAGTTTCAAATATAAACTTTGATTGGCATCAATTTCCGGATATGGTACCTTGGCCAATGAAAACAGTTCCCACAAAACAATACCAAATGACCAGACATCAGTGTAGGTGCTGAATATGTGATCACTCAACGATTCCAATGCCAACCATTTGATGGGCAATGGTGCATCACCCTGTTTCTTGTAATTGTCGCTCTTGTACATGGAGCGGGCCAAACCGAAATCACATATCTTGACAATATTATCTTCACACAGCAGAATATTACGGGCTGCCAAATCGCCGTGCAGTACCTTCTTCGACGAAAGATATTCCATGCCGCAAGCGACTTGATATGACCAACTTATTAGGTCCATAGTGGTAATTGACATTGCCTCAGTCGAATCTGATTTGTAATTGGAACGCCATGCCGGTTGTACGGAATTATTTGACATAATATTATCTTCATCTGTTTGGAATTTGGGGATTGGGGAAAAAGAAAAGGGGGAAAAATAAAAAATATGTTATATACGGAATACAAAACTATAAGAATTTGTATAGTATTGTGGAAAGTATTACCTTCCTCTTCCTTTACTACAACAACTCCTTGTGTAGGCAAAATTATTGATAATATATATAAAATATTTTATTCAATTTTAAGATTTCAAATAAATAAATAAATAGGAGATGCAGCAGAGTCACTATAATAATATCGTATATATTAAAATAAATAAATAATAGGGTAGATGCATCTATTTCAGTTTTTTATGAGTTTTACTGATTATGACAATGTGAACGATTTCGTATATATTAAAACCTATTTGTCATTTATTATTATAACACAAATCGTAATAAAAAACAAATAGTGTGAACACCTCTTATATCCTTAAGGCGAACCCCAATTGCCAAAATAATTTACTTCAGTTCGTCTTCGGACGGCTCACAAGAAAGACGCATTTTAAAGAGTTAATCACGCCTACGGACTTAAAAAGAATTACAAAATAGCGCTGTGTTAAGCATTCGCTTAATTTGCCACGTGTTTTATCTACCGAACTAAACGAAAAAGAGTTTATCATCGAATACAAATTTGAGCGGAAATTGTTTATAAGAAGATCTTGTTTTTATACAACACTAATCCAAAGGATTCATAGATTGTTAGACGGTGTCTACATAAGGTGTATTGCCTTATACCTTCTATTTTAATAGATAGTGGACTATCTGGAGGAGGACCTACATAGTTGATTTTTTGTTGTACCATGTTTTTACCCATTATTTACATTTTCACAATGTGAAGTAAATTTGGCAGAAAACATGAGAATCAGCTGATTTGCAGCTATCCTTCCTGCATAACCTTATTTATACGGATTGTCTTATACTCCACATTTTTGCTACCATGCTCGGATTCAGATTCAGTATTCAAACACATGTGAGCAAACTGGTTCGAAATATGCCTACAAAGCGTAATGTTAACCAGACGCGGTGTCACCATAAAGTTTCAATGAAAATTACGATCGAGAATATGGCGCCCAAATTCAGATCTCTTATATTTTAACGATCGATCGAACCATTGACAAGACAAGCAATATGAATAGAAGAATCATTATCGGGCGCCGTGACAAAGGAAAGGGCGCCGATTCTTTAAAGTCTGGAGAACTTTGAAGCCGACCAAGAAGAAATATAGGCAGCCGCATACTCGAGTGTCTGGCAACTCACATCAATAACAGTGACTCTCCCTAAAGTTCCTTTGTAAAGCGAACACATACACGATAATGTTGAGTGCTACCTGAGGATTCTGTCTGTAGTGACAGAAAGGAAAAAGGTTGTGGATGGAGGAAAAGCGGAGCAGCAGTACTGCTGCGATGTCAGTGATACCAGGGGTCTAGAAAACTTCATACCCAGAGATTGAAGATACAAAAACGCACAAGAAAGAAGAGGTAACTAACTTATTGCAAAATCAAAACCGATTCTATGAAATGTGATGACTTGTGTTAAGTCAGACCTGTAGATTCAGAAATATTTTTTGACAGAATAGGAAGATATTTGTGGATGTAAGAAAAGTACCACAGTCTTATACAATTGGTATCAGGAGTCCACGTCAGTAACTGATTCGATGTAAAATCTGCACCGAAGTATAATGTAGAAAAGCTGGAGACATTTTCTCGGAAGCGAAGATGAGAATTGCAGTGCAGCCGACCAAATAGCAAAATAGCCCATCGTCTTTCTCTGCATATTTACATCCAAGATCTGTTAGTAAGGTCACCCAGCTAATGAAAGTCACCAGTTTTTTCTCAAGTCTAATGTCAAAAATTCATAATAATGGATTTTGCAGCAAACATGAGAAGTAGCTGATATCCAGCTGATCTCCCTGAATGACCTTATTAAAAGGATATGCTGACGTTAAGTGCCGTTATCATGACAGTGGGTCTACGATTCGAAACAACTCGAATCTCATTCGGCCAACGAATTTTACCTCAACACGACAATGTCCAGAGTATTTAAACCGTTACTAAAAAGACATGGGGTTCTGAAAATAATTTCCAGACACGCAAGGCACTGTAATAAACAGAAAGTGTCCGTTGCGCCATCCTTGGAGTAATGTGTTATCGAAAATACGACAACAATATGGTGACGATAACATCAACGCTTGATGATGATGTGCGTTACAAATTTGGTCACGTTGACCTGATATGAAAAAAACGCGTAACGCGATGGATGTGTTTGGACCTTATGGAATCACTGGTGTCAGAACCTTCTATTATGATCGTTGCGTATATGGTTAAATCCAGCCAGTGGATTCTGAAACAACTTGAAAACTACAGAAAGGAAGGATTGCAGCAGTGGCTACCGATTTGAGATCAGTCATGATTTGATGAAAAACTGGAAAACTAATAGAGTGAAGAACAAATGTCTACAATCGATTAGGAGGAGACTATATATCTCATAAAAATCACTTACAATTTTGACGATACAACCTAATAAAACTAAAATAATTCCTTTTAATTACTCTTAAAAAATCATCGCTTTGTAGCCTTCATAGTAATTGATTCGTTTGGGAACCTACAATGATCTTCTACTTATTGAACTTTGTGCCGAATTTTTTGTCTGCCAGTTCAATAGCATATTTATTTTTTAATTACCTTACATTAAGTACATCTTAGTTTGAAATTAGTGGCGCCCAACATTTTAATATATGTTTAAAATCTGTGTCCCATATTTTGTGATATATTTCGTGAAATTGCAAATTATAATGAAGTCTTACGAAACATTTTCTTTCAAAGTTTAGTTTTTTATAATTCCTTGTGTGGATATTCAAATGCGTGTTGTACCCCGAGGTCAAATTGGCAAATTGTAAACATTCTCAAATTAAAAAAATACATAAAATAATTCTATTGAATAAATGCGATTTAGATTCAATAGTAAAACTTACCTTCTGGTACTGTGGTCATAACGGTATTCTCAGTGCCGCATGTATTTATTTGACCCTCATACAGCTCCGATTTCGATATATAACCCGTAGAACCAGGTCGGCCAGCTCGAGTACCCGAACGTGGATCATTATCCGTATCACTGCGATTATTCATGGAATAATAGTTGTTCATATTGTTCATATTATTGACGTGATTCATATATTGATGATTTGAGAAGGATAAATTAACATATTTCAGACCAGAACTGCATTTTTTTACAACATACACGTTCGAGATGGGTTTTTTGTGATATAATAATGGGGGTTGTGGGGAGGAGGTTGATTTTTTTTTGTTAGATGATAAATTCCCATACACCACACATAAGGAGTTTTTTGTTTTTGGTTGGGGAGGTATTGTTTTTAAGGTTATGTTATTACAGCCATCCAATATAATGATCATCATCATCACCAACACCGACAGGAAGTTAATTTCAATTATATATTTTTTATTTGGTTAATTTACATATATCAAACATAAAATAATTTTTTGTTGGGATTGTGGGGAGTATATCAAAATAAAAACGGAGAAAAGAAAAAAAGAACATATATTTTATAGGTTAGAATTTCAAATCCATCACCAATTAGGTTTTGTGTTAGTGTTTTTTGGCGGTATATGTGCGGTGTTAGGTGTGTAAAAGAGAAAGTTAATAAACATGTGATTAATATATTACATGATTTGTGCATATTAGTTAAATGCAGAAAAGAAATAAAAAGAAAAATAAATAATTTTATTAAAATAATAATAAATATATATTTTTTTAATTAGAATGCATAACAAAACAGAACTAAGAAGAAGTAGACGGTGTAATAAACGAAACAATTGCTGTTGTTTGTTATTGTTAGTAGTATTTGTAAATTAGTCAAAAATGATTAAATCTCAAGATTTACGAAATTCCAAAAGTGGCAATCCATTGTGTTATATACTGCAGTTCATTTAGATATGTCCATGAATAAAAATTAATATAGATTAATACAGGGTGAGATGAAAAAACTGCACCCAACATTAGACTGCTGTAATTTCCAAGCCACTCGTTGTTTATATTGCTTACAAGCATATAAAAGCATTTTGGTGAGAATTTTCCAGAAAAAAGTTATTCGTGATCGAATTCAAGCGTCATAATGTGATTTCTTTATATTTGGCTGGAAAACCACAAAAGGATATCGTAAGAGCACTCCAGCATTTAAATGTGAATAAATCTTTAGTGTCTCGTACCATCGCTCGTTATCGTGATACTGGTAGCGTATCCCGACGTCAAGGAAGTGGACGGAAGAAATCAGCAACATTAGCAGAAATGGTTCGAAAAGTAAAGAAGCGACTTGATCGAAACCCGCGCAATATTCCATTCGGGAAATATTAAAAAATGAGCACGAGGTAAATCCATTGAAAGTGGTGAACAGCCGAAATTGGTTTTCTCCGATGTGAAAACATTTGTTAGCCAGCAGTTTGTAAACAAACAAAATAATCGTGTTTGCTTCCAAAGAGGTCAGCTGAAAATGTTCACCTTCGGTTGGCCACCAGACCTCAAGTGCCGACCATGGTGATGGTGTGGGCCGCATAACAGCCGATGCTCTGCGCTCGTATAAATCGACCTTGGCAGAATAAAAGCCGAATATTATCACGAAAATCTTCTGGAGGGTGTATTAAAGTCTTGGGCACGCAAACATTTTGGCCGCAGACCTTGGGCATTCCAACAGGACTCAGCACCATCGCACTCAGCACGTGCCACCCTAGAATGGTTACAAAATGAGGTTCCTCGCTTCATTTCCAGCGCACAATGGACAATCAGTTGGATTTTTGTGTCTGGAGTATTTTGGAAAGCAAGGTTGGTACTAAAAATACCAAAGTGTCGATCACCTCAAGCAAGCGCTTCGCCGGGAATGGGCCAAAATACCGCAGAGCAACATTCGGGCAGCGAGTAACTGTTTCATTGGCCATAATTCATGCCAAATTCGAACAAATCTAAACTTATTCTAAAATTTGATGCTATTTCCGCCATTTTTTGCTTTGTTTGTTTGTTGCAGTTTTTTTTATCTCACTCTGTATATTGAAGACCAAATAGAAACATTTCGATGCATTCGGTAATGCTTCTTATACCAGATAATGCCAGAGATACTTTGGAATCCTAGCTTTCGGCTTCAGCACCAAAAAGTGTCAAATCGAATAAATCATGGCCCTCATGGCTACGGGACTTCTACCATAATGTCGATTCAAACGATGAGATGGATGAACATGAACCAGCTGCGAAGAAACACTTGTTGTCAGAAACAACTCAGCCTCCGGTCTCGCAGGTAGTAGGCAATAATGATAGTGGGAAGGCCGCTATTGGGAAGATGAGCGTAAGACCTATTAGTCCAAAGGCTGTGTCAGTAGTGGTAAAGAAGTACAGTGGGAAGAGTTCAAAGAGAAAGTCGCACTAATTGGTAAGTCTTCACACATCTTCAAAGACCAGTAGCATGATTCAATAATAAGTTGATGTATCAAAACAAAAACCTTTGTTTTTATCTCGATTATCTGTCAAATTTTTCCATATAATATTTCAAATTGTTGGCAACACTGCACATAAAATTAAAGTAGAAATTAAGGCATCAGCTGCGCTAAATGGACTACCTATTTATTGTGCCATGACCAGTAGTATTGGGCAACCTCGTTCAGTTCAGTGATCAAACGAACTAGATCATTTTTTTTAATGAACTAGTTCACCTCGTTCAGTTGCTTATATCGTTCAAATTGGCAAGGCAGCGTATTCCAAATAAGCCCTGCCGGTTCAATTAGCCGTAATGATTACCTTTCACAATCATTCGAAGGACTTTCCTATCTACTTTCTCCACTTTGTTAATGGTGGTGATCGATGGCTTAACTCAGTTATATTCAGCAGCACACTTGTTTGCGCTGCAGTTGTTGCTCCGGACACCTTTGCCTATTTTCCGTGGTTTCCAGCTCCACGATTTTCTATGGGGGTGCTTTGCTTTTAAATCTCGCTACATATTATTTACTGACCTTCCAGCTATACGTAAAACACTATTGCAGCATATGATCTTTTAAGCACTGCAATTATGATTCAATTTAACATATTTTATATGAAATTGTTCTTATTTGACGCCGTTCAGTTGGTCGAAGTCAGTGGACCTGTGAAAAACACTCAAGGTGTAGAAGAAAATACAATGTCGTTCAGTGATCGACGGCGTTCATTGAGCAAAGATATTCAGTGAACAACGTCGTTTAGAAACCGACTGAGTTTGGAAAACAAAATTGTTCAGTGAACGACAATAATAAAAACTGAACTATGTCTTTCACTCGTTCAATTGAAGTAGGTCGACGGCCAAAAATGGAACAAATTTTAAGGATGGGAAGATACGACATTTTTGACCTGACAAATTATTTAACAAGACACCCTTCGTGATCTACCTTACATGTATTAATATTCCCTAGCTGTACACCGAGAACTTATGTTTGGTTACTGCGGATCATATTACTGCAAAAAGTTATTGGTTCGTTTTGTGTAGTTTCTGTGATCTCTGTAATTTTTCGTTCGTAGAGAATATTTTTTTTTTTAAATTTGCTATAAAATTATTAGACTCTTTACTAGTGGAATTGTTTTAAATCAAGGATTTAATCATTATTGACAATGTTAGTATTGAAAACAATATTTTTTTGGAAAACAAAACAAATTTCGATTGGGGTGCTATTAGTACCAATGCACTATAGGTAATTTGGACAGTTTTTGGGCAAAAAGTAATTTTTTCAATTTTGGAAAATAAAATCTTTTTTGATGTCATTAAAAAGAAAACATGTCAAATTTTATGAATCTGTAAGATTTTTTGCGTAAAAGTGTCTTAAAAGCGGTGAAAATCGTTGCCAAACTCTAAACTTTGAAAATAAAATTAAAGAAATAAAAAAAATTAATAAATCAAGTCGTATTTTAAACCGTTTAAAACCGCTAAATTCAAAGCATAAACATAAAAATTAAACATGGAGAGTATTAACGGTGGTGTGCGCTATTTATTTAATATATACTATTTGTTAATACGTTTGTGTAGCGATTCAAAATTTACATAGTTGACTATAATAAAATAAATGTGTTTATTTTTTACGCATATGTCATTTTAGATAGACTTTTACTAAAATGTTTAAATTTGTCTGATCTTTTGACAACTGAAATATATAAATGAAAGCCTTCTAAATTGATTCCAATAGGTCTCAAATTGCGATTGTTTGCGTTTTTCAAGGTATACCAGTTTTTTGTAGGGAACTTCAGGATAAAACAAATAATATTTTCAATATTTGGTTTGATGAAAGAAATAAAAGTAAGGAAATATATTGTTGTTCACAACGTCCCCGCAAGTAAAATTGCCAATAACAACAATATGGACGAAAAATACGTCAAATTAAAATAGGAAATTAGGTTATTTTGCATGCATTTGTCAAGATGCACCGAATGACATAAGAAGATAGAACTTTTCCGCGAAAAAACGAATACGCACGAATTTTGATTACAAAACAAATAACGTGACTCTTAATCCGCAAATAAGTTGTCGAAGGAAAGATTATGAGAAAAAAATCTAAATAGTGGAGAACAGAAAATAGCGGGGTTGAGTTCCCCCTTAGAATATAAACCATCAACAATTACTTTTTTACTTTTTTCAGGATTGATTAAAAATAAAAAAGTGGCATATAAAAAAATTTGTTCAGTATATCCAGTGTTTACTATAATCGTGTTCGACTGTAGTAAGCATGGTTTTATCTCACTTTTACATATTAATGTCCTTAAGGAGTATTAGTGGGTACTGTATTAATAGTTATTAATGCATTCTGCAAAAACATACGACATTGTAATAATTATTCCTTTAAAAATTTAATCGCGGGGTCGAAATTTTATTAAATTACTACTCTAATCGTTTTCAATCGTTTGTTGTGTATAAAACAACTAATGAAAATATCTGAAAAGTATTAGCTTTGTTCGTTATATGTGTAGTTGCTTATAACCGTTGTTCGTTATATCCGGTTTTTACTGTAGAAATCTGCGTTTTCTCTTTCTTGTACATATACATCATTTTAAAAGTAAAAAAATCGTTTAAAACCGCTGTTATTAATTTTTTCCTAAAAACAGGTCAAAATACCTATAGTGCAATGCAAAGAGTTATACCAATAATTTATTTGAAAGATGGAAAAAAACAATCGACTTACCGATCCAATTCAAAATTATCCGAAAATCTCTGTGTTGTAATGTTAGGATCAATTTTACCCGTATGCGGATTTATTTGATTTATGAAACGTTTACGATTGCGCATTAGGAAATTCTGAACATTACCGTAGCGGCAAAACTCCACAATGACCATAAGTTCACCTAGGGGGAAATAAATAAAATTTATAAATTTTTCAGATTACAGGGAAATTCCCCTCTCTGACTTACGTTTGGCAATATTTTTCGTTACAGCACCCAATAGATTGACAACATTTAAATGTTGACCCAAATGTACCATGATCTTTAGTTCCGATACTAAGGCACGCATTACTTCATTATTGGCATTACGTTTAACCATTTTCACAGCCACGACACTTTCCTTCTCCTCCGGTCGTATACCCTCGGCATGGGCTTTGAGTACAACACCAAATGCACCGGCGCCCAATTGTTTGCCCAATTTCAATTTATCCCTGGGGAATTCAAAGCAACGATCATAGGGCAACAGATCGGCCTGTTCGTCGAGTGTTAGGGCAGGATTGATGTGTTCCACAGCACCTTCTTCGAAATTAGCCAAACCAGCTGCCTTAAGTTCGCGCAATAGTTTACGTTCTCGTTTGACACGAATATACAGATAGATAACCAAACCAATGAGTATCAGAAGGATCAGAACTATGCCGCAAATCCAGCCCAAAGTCAAGCCAGGAATATCTGCAGGAAATTAATTAAATTTGTCAGAACTATATTGAAGGTAAGGATATTTTTGTGTACTTACTGGTGATTTTAACATTAACCGTTTGTTCGATGACACCAATACGATTGGCCACAACACATTTATATTGGCCCTGGTCATCGGGTTTTAAATAAGGTATTATCATGTGACCCACATAATCACTGGTAATATTCGTCAATTCCACATCATCTTTATACCAGGTTACCGTGGCCTTGGGTATGGCATGCGATTCACATCTCAGTTCAAGAGATTCACCCAATTTCCGTTCCAATTTATTGTTGTCACCCAAATTGGTGTACGTCATTTGTGGTGAAAAGGGTTCTACGAATTAGAATGATAATTATTTTTTGCATCTCTTCCTAAAAAATCCCACAATCGACATTTCACTTACCATGCGCTATAAGACTCATTACTTTATACTCCGATTTATCATCATTAACGTGAGCGGCACCACATTCATAAATACCCTGATCGCTGTCTCTGACCTTTTTGAAAGTCAACGCTGACATGTAGGAATAGTTACTTTTCGATTTGGTTATTTTTACATCTGCAAGAGAGAGGTGATATTTTTTTTATTAATTTCAAAATTATTTGAATGTTCGCTATTCACTTACTATTCGATTCGATAATGGGTTCTCGCTTTTCATTGTACCACCGAATGTTGTCGTTAAAATAGTAGGCAACTGCAGCACACGTAATTGTCACCTCATCACCCAGCGCAACAATGTCCGTCTCATTGATGCCATAAAGGGACATATTCTCTTCAATGTCGCGGACAAGTACATGAGCTTTACCCTTACCACGGTGTATAACATTATCGATGAGATTTGCGGCCGTGCAATAAACGATACCAGGAGATGGCGGTACAAAATACATGTCGTATATGAAATCGATAAAGGTATCACCATTGCGGGAACTTGTTTCCTGTTTTGGGCGGGAATTCCGAATAAAATTTTTACATTTCAAAAATAATTATCGAAAAAATCGTTATGGGTAAATTTTGTCTTTTATTATAGAACAACATTGCTATAAGATGAGATAATGTTGTTATCGAACATCTTTTCTATAAAAAAACATGGTTATCGAACGACTTTTCAATTAAAATTTTTGTTATCGATAATTTTTTCTGGTACCGCAGAACTTTTCTATAGGAAATGTGTTTATGAAAACATTTACCTTGACCTTGTTGTTATTCTCGAACAATTTTTACAGAAATGATTGTTATTGAACAACTTTACTATAGAAAAGGTGGTTATGGGAATGATTTCTTATAGAGAAGGTTGTAATCGAACAACTTTTCTATAGACAATTGTTGTTATCGAAAACTTTTCAAAATAAATGATTTTTATGTGGCAAATTTATTATAGAAAAGAATTTTATGAAGCAACTTTTTTATAGAAAAGATTGTTATGGAACAAATTCTTTATAGAAAAGATTATTATCGAACAACATTTTTTATAGATAATATCGCTATCGAACTTTTCAATAGAAAAGGTTGCCATCTAACAACTAATCTAAAGAAGACGTAAAGATTTTTCTATTTCTATAGAAAAGGCTGTTATGCGGCAAGTTTTTCATAGAAAATGCCATCGGACTAATGTTCCGTATTTTCCATAGAAGAGGTTATTATCGGAAAGCTTTTCTATAAAAACGGCTGTTATCGCAGATCTTTTCTTTATGCGATAATAGCCTTTTCTATAGAAATAGTTGTATCAGTCACATTTTCTACAGAAAAAAGGTTGTTATCGGACAACTTTTAAAAAGAAAAATTTGTTATTGGACAGCTTTTAAAAAGAAAAAGTTGTTATCGGACAACTATAGAAAAAAATTCTATAGAAAAAGTTTTTATATGACGACTTTTCTATAGAAAAGGTTGTTATCTATAGAAAATGTGTTTATCGGACAACTTTTCTATAGAATAGGTTGTCATCGGATATCTTTTCTATAGAAAGGGTTGTTATCGGACAACTTTTCTATAGAAAAGGTAGTTATCGGACAACTTTTCTATTGAAAATGTTGTTATCGGACAATTTTCCTATAGAAAATGTTATTATCGGACAACTTTTCTATAGAAAGTGTCGTTATCGGACAACTTTTCTATAGAAAATGTTGTTACCGGACAACTTTTCTATAGAAAATACTGTTATCGGACAACTTTTCTATAGAAAATGTTGTTATCGGAACATTTTTCTATAGAAAATGTTTTTATCAGACAACTTTTTTTAGCAATAGTTGTTATCTGACAACTTTTCTGTAGAAATAGTTGTTATCGGACATATTTTCTATATAAAATGTTGTTATCGGACATCTTTGCAGTAGAAAAGTTGTTATTGGACAACATGTTTAAAGAAGATGTTATTATGAAACAACTTTTCGGCAGAAATAATTGGTATCGAAAAACATTTCTGTTGTTATCGAATACAGTTGCTTTAATAAAACATTGTTATCGATATAATTTTAACCTCTCCTCATACTTACATTAAAATCTTGTATAACATTTTTATTACACGACGGCCATCTTGGTTCAATACTACACGGTTCAAATATCCATGTTACAATCGGTTTAATATGCGATTTGACCCGGCACTGAACATGTGCCTTCTCCCCTTCGTGGACATAGACATCATCTATCGCCACAATTGGTGTATCATGGACCGTCACTTTAAATTGTTGTTCCTTGCGAACATTACCATTAAGGGCCCGCACCGTGTAAATACCACTATCCAGCAGATTTGCATTCTTTATGTACAAAGTGGTTTTATCATCCAATGTGGTGACATTATATTTGCCACTAAATGAGGTACCTTGAGGTATTTCACTACCATCTGGACGGAACCATTGTAACGTGGGATGGGGATAACCCTTATAGAGGACGGCCATTTGCATGGTTTTATTTGCTGTCGAGGCAACTTCATAGTAATTATTCTGTTCATGCATGTCTATGTAGGATTGACCTTCTTCCAGTATGACCATGTCATAGGAGTCCTTATTCTTGTTTTTGCTGTGATCGGTGACATGGCAGGTGTATTTGCCGGTATCACTTAATTGGGCATTTCGTATGGTCAGTAAACTTTCAGTGTAGGTGTGATTGACGGTGAATTTTTCCGATGGTCGGCTAGTTTTAACGACACGTTCCTACAATATATAAAATGAGGACAGAGGATATGTTCTGTAAAGGGAATTCCTTTTTTCAGCATTGATTTTATTTTCAACTTACAGGATCGACACCTTCGGGTATGTTCCAAGTGACATTCACCATCACATCATGAGCTCTTCGAATTTCACATATCAACTGAAATGTTTCACCTACCAGAGCATGATGTTTCGATGTCGATGTTATACTCGGCCTTTCCATTTTCTCGGTACGAGCTGTTTGGTTTCGATTAAAGTTACAATATTAATTTCAAACAATTCACTTGATGAATTTCAACAAATAATTCCCCAAATAGGGGAAATATTCGATGAATGATTTATGTGTATGATGGGAGATTTTTTGTTTTTGTTTTTTTGAAATGGCATAAATGAAACATAAAAAATAAACACAAAACTATATAAACATAAAACATAAATTACAAGCAACAAATAAAAAGAATTGAAGCAACTACAGGTCCGAACAAAAAATTAATAACGTCTTTTTTTAGGGAAGAAATAAAAATATTTAAGTTTGTCAGGGGATTATTAGAACTAAGTTATTAAAATAAATATTAAAAATAATAATTATGACGGGAAGAAAACTTCGGTGCCCTATATAACTACTTAAAAAATTATTTAATTGATTCCTCCGAAAAAAAGAAAAGCGTTTAAAATCGGTTATCGGCACAGCCTCTGTAGATAATGTTGTTATCGAGTAACTCTTCTTATAAAATTTGATGTTATCGAATAGATTTTCTAGAGAAAAAGTTTTTATCGAAGCACTTTTTTTATAGAAAGGGTTGTTATCGAACAATTTTTTACATAAAGTTTGTTATCGAATAACTACTCTATATAAATGTTTTTTATTGAACAACTTTTCTATAGAAAATATTGTTATCAAACTATTTTTGTTTAGAAGATATTGTTAAAGGACAAATTATCAATAGAATGGGTTCTTATCGGGTAGCGTTTCTATAGATACATTTGTTATCGATCAGCATTTCTATAGAAAACAGTCGTTGTCGAACAAGTTATAGAGTAACTTTTCGTATAGAAATTGATGTTATCGAATATATTTTTTATATTACAGGTTATTATCGAAAGCATTTTTCTACAGAATGGGTAGTTATCGAACCACTTTTCTATAGAAAATTTTGTTATCGAATAAGTTCTCTATAAAAACGGTTACTTTTTGTCTTTCTTATATAAAAGGTTGTTATCGAATAACTTCTCCATAGAAACAGTTGCTATTGAACAACTTTTCTGTGGAAAATATTATTATGGAACAACTTTTCCGTATAAGATATTGTTAACGACCTACTTTTCTATACAAAAGATTGTTATCGAGTAGCGTATATGTAGATAAAGAAAAGCTTGTTTATCTGAAAAAATTTTTATAGAAAAAATTGTTATTCAACAACTATTCTAATGAAAAAATCTTATCGATCAACATATTGAATCATAGAACACGTTGCTATTGAACAACTTTCCTTTAGAAAATGCTATTATGTAGGAAAAAATTCCACAGAAAGGGAAATGGTTAGCGAGTAACATTTCTACCGAAAAGATTTTTATCGAACATCAGTTACCCAACAAATTCTGTTTAGAAAATTATCTTACCAAACAACTTTCTATGTAGAAGGTGTTATCGGTTCTTTATAATGAAACATAAATGATCGATTAATACTTTTTCTATCTATTGGATATTATATATATATAGAAATAACAGTTATCGAATAAAATATCTTTTGAAAACCATGTTATCGAATGTGCATAAAAATAGTAATCGAAAAAATCTACGAAATTAATAAAAATTCGACTATAAGATTGTAATAGTATAGGGCATTCTAGTTTTTTTTCCCGTATTTTTAAGTTTTGTCTAATTTTTACAAAAACAAATTAAAAAATAACCAATAAATTTAATATTAAAACAAACTTATAAAAATAATATACAACATGCATTTTTATACACAAATGTTTGCGTTATATGTGTTTGAGGTGTTAGTATTTTAAAATCTATCATGCAATAGGTTTGTTCACATATATGTAAGGGATTTTATCTGAACAGACCTAATATATTTTATTACTTAACTTATAATTAATAACAAAATATAAACATAAAACAATAACATAAAAATTAATTCCACAGAAATAAAACTATAGTAAATGGTGAAAGTTTCATATATGTATGTATGTGTACAAAATGTAATCCGGCGAATGGGATACTGAGTTCAATTTTGTATAGCTTTTCATAAATATATAATGTCGATAAATTTCTATAACTTATAATTATTAAAATGTGCAACAACAAACGACCGATTGTTCTACTTTTATATTTAAAATTTTTATTAATTCTTGACTATATCGATTTTTTTATCGATGTTATCGATTTTCATCACTTTTTTATATAATAAAATTAAATCTATTAAATGTTTATTTTATCCTTAAATTTGCTTTTGTTTATTTTATCCCTTTCATCCATCTAATGAATGAAAAAACTCAGTATCCTCTTCTTATGAACAACCGAATGAAAACAAAAACTTTTCCATGAAAATGAATATGTATGTAAATAGCTTTTATGCAATACCACCAAGCAATGAAACACACACTTACGCTTAGGAGTACTACTCTTAGCTAAATATTTACGCGATGAACGTCTGGTTGTGGTTTCGACATTACGTATTATTCTTGAAACCGTTTTCATTGAATTGTCGGAGCTATTTTCCGAACTAGACGACGACGAAGAAGATTCATTGCTATTGGCATTTGCATCGTAATCGTCATAGTTATAGCTATCGGTTGTCGTTGTCGGTGTTATCGTAGTCATTGTTGTTGTACGCGGTATTGTCATAATGAAACCATCACCCAAATGATTATCGTGCAAACGTGGATCATCAATATTAAGCATGGCATTGCCATCACCATTTGTTAGCTGAGGGGGATTCACATCAATGGATATAAAATTGTCTAAACGATTATTTCTACGACGAAGACGACGACCACTTTGGGAATGATGACTTGGACTTGGACGACTAGAGATGCTGTTAATGACATTGACTAGTTTTTGGTTAGTTACGGTACTTGGTAATGTGCTCATCACTGGACTTGTTGTTGTTGTTATTACTGTCGTAGTTTTAGTTGTTGTGGAAAGAGGAGGAATGGGTGTTGTGGTAGTGTAAATATTTGTTATCAAATTGTTATTATCATCCAATTGATTGGAATTTGTTAGACCCATTATTCCAATTGAAGATGGTATCGTTGTTGTGGTTGTTATTGACCCTTTATCCAGTTGTATGGCTAATATGTTTTAATTTTTTTTAAATTTTGTAAAAGATTTTTTTTTTTTTTGAAATGAAAGAGAGAAGAAGATAATAAAAGACACAACACCATTAAAATACACACCATTTTTTTCTTAAGATAAACCAAAACCAATTACATTTTGTTTTAATTAATGAGCTATGGCATAATTTTGAAGATAATCATAAAATACTACATACTTTCAAAAGGGTGGTTCACATTGTGCATAATATATGTAAAAATACAACTCGTAGCAATCATAGGGTGATTAGTAAACGTATTATTTATCACGACTACCGTTTCTTTGTTGAATCTGCCTTGGTGGACGACAAAATGATGTTGGAATGTCATCAGGAAAGATTGTCTTTTGGGCAATTTATTTTTGACAAATCAGATATAGTCAGTGCCTACAAAAGTGCAATAAAGTACATTTTGGATTATTTCTATGATACTAAAGTTTTGCAGCTTTTCTGTTCATATCTTCCTGGATCGTTCTTCAGTATATAAATGCTTTGGAGTGCGTTTGATAATTGTGTCGGGGTAATATAAAATTATATAAAGTGTGCGGACATGTATGGCGCCCAATACGAATTATCATAAGGTTCATATAATTATACTGACGTGAAGGAAAATCTATTCTACTGATCAGACAAATTACGATTCACGTGAGACACATGTAGTGCCGCAGAACAAACTATCGTGTTATAAGGCGCCAATACGTTTGTCTGCACCAAAAAGTGCATCCGTTCGTTGATTTGAAGATCTTGGTCAAATTTTTAAATTATTAAAGGAAGCTGCACTATGTACCGACGATTTAAGCATACTGATGAATATAAATCAGAGAATATTGGAGGTGTTGTTGTTAGTAATTCATAGAGAAGAACTAGTCACAGAACAACACAACACGAACAGGTTATCCGCACACACTACGATATCTTTGCCGCCTAATAGGAGTGATAGGTAGTATCCATTTCCTACTTTGGTGAACATTTCGGAATTCCTCGTAAGATGACGTTCTTTCAAACAGATTGACTTGATTTTCGGTATCAACGACTTTTGATAAGCAAACGCTTTAAGTTTTCGACTGTGACGTTTCCAAAGCTATTAATTCAAGGACATGGGACCACCATCACTTTAGATACTCTGTTTCGTTTTAAGGTAATTGGACTTCTTATTACGGAACATCGTGTTTTAAACAGTGTGACGTTATCGTCGGCATCAAAAGCTTTTGAGACATCAAGCTGTACTAAGACCGAACGGTGGTAGACCTGTTCTGGTTCATCATAGAATGACGTGTAACGCTGACTTTCTTTTAAAAAATATCTCTGAAACTGGGTAGAAGCAATATGAATATGTGAGGATTTTCGAAGATACCATCCCACGTTGGGAAGCATTTTGTTTCACTTTATGTTGTTGGTGCTTCCTATTTCGGAACTCCTCATCAGAGGGATAGCGTATGGTAGTCGCAGTGATGAAACCCGAACATTAATTTCACTTCATGATTTTGCAGATAGACTTTCTTAAAATGACATATTTTTGAGATTCAAATGCAGAGCGAGTCAGATTTATAATTCCGTGTTACACTTTTGGAACCACCCTGTGAAAACTGCAATGAGATGCAATTTAAAGTTTTATCCAATTAAGTATAATTTATATTTGCAAAAAATAAATTATTCGGGTTAATTATCTTCAAAATTTTACCATACAAAAAACCATTATCACCAAAAAATAACAACAAACCACAAAAATCCTTCATAGTTTTCTTTCTTCAAGTTCTTAACTATTTTTTTTACACATAACCCCAAATTTTCTTCAACCGCAGGATATACATTTGCCTTTTAAAGGGTTCTTTTTGAAGGTGTAGGGAAGGATTTTTTTCGTGTTGGTTTTAGACATTTAGTTAAAAGACCATTAGGGCTAACTAACAAACTTAAAAAAAGACGGAAAACAAGCACAAAACAGGGGTGCAACAACTCACGATTAACAATTTTGTTACCAAGAATAGTTTCGATGTCAGTATACTCCTCCTCATTGGCTGGAGATGGTACTTTGGGACGGCAAGTATATGTGCCGTGCTCTTCCATGCCACGAACTTCAATGACAAAGCCCAATTGTGGGTTATAGCGTACACCGCTATCGCTGGCTATAGTCTAAAGTAGAATTCATACAAAAATTATGTAACAAGTTATTTTAAATAAAACAATTCTAATTAAAGCAGCAAAATCCCAGGCAAGCAACTAATAAAATGGCGAAAGCAGCAAAGTTTTTTGTTTGTTTTGAAATGAAAATTGTGTAAATGTTTTTATTTTTATGAGTGTAGGTGTATCCTTTTGCCAAAAATGTAACCCATTAGAGAGTGTGTGCGTAAAGTTATGAAAAAGAATGAAAGGACAGTACCAAAAAACCAGAGTTGTTTATTTTATGTAGTGAATAGATAACTTAATTAAATAATAATTGAAAGCATTTTTAAATTCAAAACAAAAATATTGTTTTATACCAAATTTCAGCCGGATTTTTTTCATTTTTCATAAACACACTCTGAATGGAATAAATATCCGATTTAATCCATTCAGAGCTTCAAAAAAAAAAAAAAAATAAATAAATAAATAAATAAAAAATAAAATTAAATAAAAAATTGCTGATTTAATACAATAAGCTACAAAGTTCATTGCGATAAATTTCCTATATATATTGATTTTGATAGAGACTTCTCAACAATTCGAACTTCCTTCCATTCACACTATTTTCAAGGTCGTGTACCACTTGAGCTGGAAGGTCAGATGAGACGAAATTACATATAATTGGTTGAGATGGAATGGCGGAATGGTTTTTGGCCTATTGTGGTAAATTGGAAATTTACCACGACAAATATGTGAAACAAGCGAAATATGTATATGTAAACGTAAACAAATAACAGCTGACTGTCAATTTTATACCATTTTAATACTAGTCTAAACAGTTAGGATTTTATACCTCGATTAAAAAGTGCGTTTAGATTTACAAAATCCAGTCGATTTCAAAAGTCAATTCCATAGCGCATGCGTCAAATATAATCCACTGGATTTAAGAACAGGATTACGTGACGTATACGTTATGGAATTGACGTTTGAAATCGAGTGGATTTAGTAGTCTAAACGAGCTCTAAAGCAACTCCAAATAAAATATGTCGACTCTAAAGCAAACAATTTGCATTTTATTTACGTTTTCATAACGGACGTCAATTTACAATAATGGATTTTGACAGTAAACTTGAAAGGCAGCTGATAACCTACCGGTATCACTGGATGACCTTATTAATAGGTCTTGATAATTATGAATTTTAACAACAAACTTGAGAAACAGCTGATAACCATCTGATCTTACTGACTTTATTAATTGGCTTAAGGTTGTGTGATTATTAAGAATTAAGCGTATTTTTCAAAATTATAAACGAACAACAATATATACAGTGTGAGATGAAAAAACTGCAACCAACTTCAGACTGCTGTCATTTCTAAGCCACTCGTCCGACAGCTTTTAAAATTATTACAGTGACAGCACATTACATTGTTTACAAGCGTACAAAAGCATTTTGGTGAGAATTTTCCAGAAAACAAGTTATTCGTGAGGGAATTCAAGCGTGATAGTGTGATGTCTTTATATTTGGCTGGAAAACTACAAGTGGCTATCGTTAGAGCACTACAGCATTCAAATGTGAATAAATCTTTTGAGTCTCGTAGGAAGTGGACGGAAAAAACAGCAACATCAGCAGAAATGGTTCGAAAAGTAAAAAAAGCGACTTGATCGAAACCCGCGTCTCAGTGGCAAAAAATGGCTAGTAAGCTGAACATATCGCAATATTCCATTCCGCAAATACTGAAAATTGGGCTCGGATTAAAGCCATTGACATTCAAAAAGTGCAAGAACTTACACCGCAAAAGAAAGAAAATAGACTGAAAAGAGCTAAAGAGTTGCTTCGCTTGGCCGAAATTGGTGAACTGCCGAATTTGATTTTCTCCTATGAGAAAACATTCATTGTCCAGCCGTTTGTAAACAAACAAAATTATCGTGTTTACTTGCCAAAGAGGTCAGCTGGCCACCAGAAATCAAGCGCCGGCCATGGTGGTGGTGTGGGCCTCCATAACAGCCGATGGTCGCTCTCCGTTGGTATTAATCGACCGTAGCATCAGAATATTATCGCGAAAATATTCTGGACACGCAAACATTTTGGCTGCAGACCTTGGACATTTCAACAAGACTTAGCACCATCGCACATATCACGCACCAAGAATGGTTACAAAATTAGGTTCCTCGCTTCATTTCCAATGCACAATGGCCACCAAAATCTCCGGAAACCAATCCGCTGTACTATTGTGTCTGAAGTATTTTGGAATGTAAGGTTGGCACTAAAAAATACCAAACTGTCGATCACCTCAAGTAAGCGCTTCGCCGGGAATGGGCCAAAATACCGCAGAGCATAATTCGTGCCAAAGGTGACCAATTCGAACAAATATAAACTTATTCTAAAATTTGGAGCTATTTCCGACATGTTTGCTTTCATTCAATAAAATTAAAAAATAATGTAAAAATTATAGCGTTTGATTTTTTGCAGTTTTTTTATCTCACCCTGTATATAAGACATATTTATTTATCCCTTCAGACTTAAGAAAAATAACTTATTAGACTTTTTATGGCCTTATCAATATATATCGAATACTATAAACGAAATTTTGATTTTTTTAATATATATATATATATAAGATCTTGACGAAAATGTTATATTGATTTTTCTATAGCAACAATTGTATTGTGCTTCATAAAAGAATTCTGTTAAAAAGTATAACAATTAAATATATATACAAATATTTATAATTTTATAATTATATACACATATGATATATACAGAAATAAAATTTAGACTACTACTACATGATATGTACAATATTTGCATTATTTTTAATATATATTTATTAAAAAAATCCAAAAATGCCAATAAAAATTTAATACATATAGTTAAGATCAAAATAACAGCAGCGCACAATATCTTTAATAATACTTGCTTGTGTGACAATTATTACTAATCCTAATGGATTAATCTTATGTTTTCGTTAAAACTGCTTTTGATCGACATCTTCTAAAATGACGTTTTTAACACAATATTTAAATACATTGCGCTGCTATTTTTTGAACGCAACTTTGTAAATGGATATATACAAATGTGAAATATAGATTATTATATATAACTACAATGATATTATACGCTATATACATTATGATATTATACGCTATATAAGAAATACTGTCAGAATATACAATAAATATTACAAATGACATTTCACAATAACATTGGAATTTCCAAAGTCTATTATTAGGGTCACCAGCAATCGAAAAAACAGCTGTTATTTATCAAATGAAATATTTAACGTTTCTTACGTTTTTAAACAATTCACAATAATGGATTTTGACAGAAAACTTGAGAAGCAGCAGATCTTCCTGGGGGCCTTATTAATAGACATTGGCGAATTCAAGTGCAGTTCTACTCCAAGGAAAGGCGACACCTACACTTCAAATTCCAAAACTCCAAAATGTCAAATGCACTACCATTTATACTATACCATTTTTATCTACAAGTTTATCGAAATCAACTATTTGAAATCTACTACTAATAATATTATTATAATTGTCATAAGAATAAATGCAAAAAGAAAAGAAAAAGAACATAATCACCACATACGAAAAACTCTTATTGGAAGAATACTATCCGTCGACAATCCTCGATATCGACCAATGCAATTTACTTCGCTCGTAGCTTTACTTAAACGTTGAACCGTAAATCCAATATTAGGCTTATATGTGATACTATCGTAGACCATAAGTGGTGGATAGCTAATATTTTGAAACGGTATATTGGATGTTGTAATGGTAATATAATCATCATCCTACAGGTTTGTTAAATTTTGTTTTTTGTTTTGCAAAAAAAAACATAACAGAAAAAAAATAAAAATAACCAAAAATGAAATAAACCAAAAACCAGTGGATAGATTAAATGAAAAAATGGATAGATTTGGAAAAATAAAAGTGCTAATGTTAATGTAATAATAAAAAACAGGTTAGTTATCTAGAAAAAAATGTGTGTTCTAATATACACACACCAACAAATGGGCCACTCACAGAGTGTGAAATATTTATCAAAAGTCAAACAATCTATCGCGGGAAGTAGTTTCGAAATTCCGTAAATTGCTTATACGGAAAGCGTTTTTAATGTCCTTTCCATTAGTACAAAATATTGTTCGATAATATCAGGAGTAGGGATAAGTAAATCGACTTTAGGGATAAGTAAATCAAATTTTTAAAGCCGCTCCTAAAACTTCAGTTACATTGTCAAAATTAAAGAATAAAAAGAATAAGTTATATAAAAAATTCAAGAAAAATGTTACGCTTTCTGTCTTCGCTAATTACTGTAGCATCAGGTCAAAATACAACATCTTAAACAAAGAGCAATATAAGAAATATGTTAATAAAATTAAGTTTGAATTAGTAACGAACCCGAAATCGTTTTATACTTTTATTAACACAAAGGATCTAGGGTATATCCAGAAACCCTAAAATATGGTTCAGATTGTTTCGATGAGGATACTGGAATTTCAAATGCATTTGCATCGTTTTTTAAAACAACATACTCTAATAAGTCGCTCACTGATGATTTTCAATATCCGTACAGAATTCCTGAGTTTTGTTCAATAAATACGCCTTCTTTAAACGTTGCGACCATTTTAAATAATTTAAAAAGTTTGAAAAATGTTACTACGCCTGGTCCGGATGGAGTTCCTGCATGTATATTGAAGCATTGTACTGATAATCTTGCATTCCCACTTTACTTAATGTTTAAAAAATCTATAACAGGTTATTTCCCCACTATGTGGAAGGAATCATTTATTATTCCATTATTTAAATCCGGTAGTAGAACAGATGTATCAAACTACAGGGGCATTGCAAAACTAAACGTAATTCCAAAACTCTTTGAAATGGTTATAACAGACTCATTATCCTTCCAGGTGTCATCAATGTTGTCAAAGTACCAACATGGATTCCGAAAGGATCGATCAACAATTACAAACCTTCTGGAACTAAGTACTGTTGTCATTGAAGGATTTTTAAATCGTAGTCAAACTGATTGTATTTATACCGATTTTAGTAAGGCATTTGATAAAGTGAACCATATGTTAATGTTACAGAAGCTATGCCTCATGGGGTTTTCAAATTTGTTTTTGAAATGGATAAAATCGTACTTAACTGGTAGGGCACAGATGTTTAAATTTGGAACAGTTGTTTCAAATAAAATATGTGTAAAATCCGGGATTCCGCAAGGGAGTCATTTTGGTGCAATCGTGTTCTCATTATTTATAAACGATTTACCAAGTGTAATAAATCAATCACATTTGTTAATGTATGTCGATGATGTAAAAATTTTCTACTCTGTTAACAATATTACAAACCAAGATATATTACAATCTGCCTTAATAGTTTCAGTAAATGGTGCGATACAAATTTATTACAACTAAATATATTGAAATGCAAACATATGCCATTATTTAGGATAAAAAGGAATAAAAGAAACTATTTCTTATTTACATGATCGGAAAGTTTAATATGTTGATTCTATTACTGAATTAGGAATTCATCTGGATAATCGTTTGGATTTCAGAGAACATATCTCCCTTGTGACTTGTAAGGCTTATAAAGTATTATAAAGTATTAAGGCTTATAAAGTATTGCAAAAATGTTACGTTTATATTAAATGTCATTCAAGGTAAAATAACTTCCGAGTTTATTTTGAATAGAATTCTTATAAATGTACCTTTGAGGCCATCTCGAAACTATCAGCTACTACAAATAAAGTATTTTTCTGCTAACTATACAAATAATGATCCCCTTTGACGCCTTTTTGTTGAATTTAATAAATTATACAATATTTTCGATCTTTCTGATAATACATTTAAATGCCTTATATTATAATATAATATTGTAAATATTTTTAGTTTAGTCTGTAAGGGTTTTTGTAATCTATAGACTTAATAATAATAAAAAAAAAATCGAAAGATCGAAAAGTGTATTGCTTATTAAATTTTCATTTGCAATAGATTTCTTATAACCCGTTTGAGATGAGTATTGTTTGACTTTTAATAAAATATTTACGATATTTGTATCGAATTTTCATTGTATCTTTATGAGCGAGTGTGTGTGGAAATGTGTGTGTGTTAGGTGTTAGAAATGTAACAGAAAGCATTAGTAAAGCAACATTCATTAAAAAGAAAGAATAACTGAGGAATGGAAAGATCTTTGGTTTAACCCAATAATGCCTAGGAAATTATTTCCTTTTTTGGAGTAAATTAAAAATAATCTTTCATTCTTTCTTAATGGGTTAATTCCAGAGAGACCCAAACCATTCATTCATAGACATAATAAATATATTCCAAACATGACTCTTACATTTCCATTGGGCATTGTTAGCAACACCTCAACATCGGGAATTGTGGGTTTGCAGGGTATAACGGCATCTTGGAATTGTAGCACATGTACTACCGGAAATGGCATGGGGGCCAACAAATGCTCAGTATCTGTAAATTATAAGACAATAATGATTTTAGAATAATATCTAAATTTCCTGATTAAATTTGCTTACCATTTACAAAAACATATATCGATGATGCCAAATTGTTATTGGCCAAATCGGTTAAGGTGGCATCCTCAATGGTAAATAAATCGGTTGAATTGACATGACTCTTTTTGATGCAATAATAATTGCCCACCGATAAATACGAAACCGTTGACAGTGTCAGAGAACGACCAAATGGACGGCTTGGATCGTCAGGTGTGTAGGTGTCTTCGTCGGCAAAGGCATCCAGCGGATGTTTCCACACAATATCCTCTGTGGACTCACAACGTAATACAAAATCCGTATCGGCTTCCAATATCACCTCATCTTGGAGCGGTATTAACAGAGGTGCACCCAATTCGACGGCATAATTTCGTTCAAAATCCATTTCATTCGATTTACTAATACTATTGGATGCAGGTTTGGGATGAGGCACTGAGAAAAAAGAAAGAAAACAAAACAGAATTATAATAAGAAAAAGATACATGAAAATTAACAACAAAACAAAATCAATGTTTAAGACTATTCTTTGTTTGTTTGCTGTCGAAGACAACAAAAATGAAAAAGAGAAAAATAGAAAGAATGAAAGATGCGAGGGTCATGCCGCCGCCACCAGTCTGACAATAGATAAGCGTAAAGAATTTCTTGATCTTCTTGTGGTGCATCTTCCATTGATCTTGCTGTTGTTGTTGTTGTTGTTGTTATCGTTGTTGTTTATGTTTCCAATAGAACTGTCTCATATTTCATACAAGTCTTCAAGTTGTTGTTGTTGTGGCATTACAGCGAACCCATTTAGATAAAAAGTTAATCGGGTATGGGAAAATAAATTAAAAACAAAAACAATAAACGAACAATTCGAGGGTAATATAACCTGTTAAGTAATCGTAGAGTTTTGAAATTCAACACGAATGTGTTAAGAAATGTTCCATTTATTTTTATGGATTGGATTGGCTTAGATAATATATTTTATCTAAATAAAAAGTTGTATATATAGAAGATATGTTTGAAAGAATGGCTTGAAAAACCCGATAGGAAAACGTCACAGAATATAATCTATTTTTCAAGGTTCGACGTCAAGAGGTGGATTCCTAAAAAAATATACATTACTTTTAAAAAATATTTTTTTTTCAATTTTTGGATTTAAAAAATTTACTTAAAAATAAGGATGTTTCAAAATTATTTTTTTCAAGGCGTGGATTGAAAAAAAAATCGTGTCTTTGATTTTTAACAATATACGGTTTGGATTTTTTAAAATAATTTTTTTTAATATATATTTTTTAATTTTTTTTAATTTGATTTAAATATATTTTGAAATGATGTGAATTTTTTCAGGACATGTATTTCTTAAAAAAGGTTTAAGGGGACCCCCCCCATTCTCGGGGTCAAAATTTTTGTTGATATAATTCGAATCTACACTGATTAAAGAATGTCTCTACAAAATTTCAAGTGGAGATCTCAAGAACTGTTGAAGATATATCCGATTTAGTGTGTCAGCATCAAGTGACGGCTAAAGGGTTTCTCAAACTTTAAACGCGTTTTTCTCTAAACATTTTTTTGCGAATGGCGGGCACGATAACTCAAAAACTAATAATCCAATCGGTTCCAAACTTTGCATCGTTTCTCTGGGAGTGTATAGCTCTCGTATGAACTAGGATAAAGCCAATCGGTGAAGATCTTCCTTATTTTTTAATTTGGTTTTTGGTCAAAAATCAGCGATTTTCCAAAAATATTTTTCAAAGGTACCATTTTGTTAATTTTAGAGCGAATATATAATCCTAGTTCATATTTTTTAACACCGTTTTTTCGGATTCCGATGTTCCAGTGAGGAGTTATCATGCCCGCCATCAAAAATATTTTCTTTAATTACAAAAAACAACAACAAAACAATAACAAAAATTTTTTGTAAATTATTTTTCTTCTTTTTTAAATCTTCAATTATATATGTGCAAAGTTACAAACCTTAAAAAGCATTGGTATTGATTTACCAGCCCATTGAAAATCTTAAAAAATTCAAATCGAGAATGGGGGGGGGGGGGGGGGTTTCCCTTAAAGGCTTGAATGTGGATTATTTTGAAAAACATTTAAATTACATTAGGTCCTCTTAAGAAGACCGACGTAAATTCTTCTATGTATATATAACCCATTCTGTATTGGCGGTTCTTAGAAGATATTCTCCCATCGCTACTTTTACAATGTGACGTAAAATATTGAAATTAAATACCCATGTCTAGTGATGCTCTTTAGTAAAATCAGCCCCTTGGTCATAATGCAATTTAATAAAATATTCAATATTATTGTTATTGTTGTGGTTGGTTGGTATTGGTAAGCTATGTGTGACAACAACAATAACAATATCTGCAACGAAGCAGTCGTTGATTGAATTTGAACTTTCTTTTCCAGCGACAGTGGCATGCGGCGGAATGGTGCGGCGTTGATTGACTGGCTGGTTGAGATGATGATAGTCTGTGTACGACGAGACTTTAACATTGCAAAACAAACAAAAAGAAGCTATGAAGCTGTGAGGATGATCTAATGTCGGCATGATATTCTGTTGTTGTTGTTGTTGTTTTTGTTATTGTACACTGTCTGCAACATCCAAGGCTAATGAATTCTCTGGAATTGCAAAACAACCACAAAAGCAAAATGAAATGACATTCGATACTTTCGATTCGTAAGAGTCGCAAAAACACTCCTTGATAGACCACAGATAACTGAGAAAAAAGAATAGCTCAGCTAACAGTGGTTGATTTTCTATATAGAAAAATATAACTGAGGTCGTATAGTTTCCTATAGAAGAAAACTGATGTCGGATTATTCCTATAGACAAAATAATGATGTCAGATTTTATTTCAATAGAAAAAATAACTGATGTCGAATATTTCTATAGAAAATAATTGCTGAGATTAATTTTTTTCTATAGAAAAAAATAATTGAGGTCGAATTTTTTTCTATAGGAAAAAAACTGAAGTCGATTTTTTTACATAGAAAAAAATAACTGACTTCGAATTGCTTTCTACAGAAAAAGATAACAGAGGTTGAATTTTTTCTTTAGAAAAATCAAATATTTTTTCTATAGAAAAAAATAAAAGAGGTCAAATATTTTTCTATAGAAAAAACCAGTAAGGAAAGTTCAAAAGTCGGGCGAAGCCGACTATATGATACACTTCACACTTCGGCCGAATCAATACATGAGAGTTATATCTAAATCTGAACCGATTCCAACAAAACTTGGCATATATCAATCTGGACCTAATTCAGTACTCTGTGTAAAATTTTGTCTCAATCGGACCAATATTGGCAGTATGGTGCTCCATTTGCATAAAATCGGATGAAACTATTATGGGATCTATATCTAACTCTGAACCGATTTCAACAAAACTTCGCATACATCAATCTGAACCTAATTCAGTACTCTGTGCAAAATTTCGTCTCAATCGGACCAATATTGGCAGTTGGTGCTCAATTTACAAAAAAATCGGACAAAACTATATATGGGAGCTATATATAAATCTGAAATTTGGCATATATCTATCAGACCTAATACAATACTCTGTGTAAAATTTTGTCTCAATCGGACTAATTTTGGGAGTTTGGTCCACCATTTACATGACATCGGACGAAAATATATATGGGAGCTATATCTATATCTCAACCGAATTTCAATAGTGATTGGCGGACGGAAATGCATAAATCGACGGACATGCATAATCGACTAGATATACCCATGGTTCTCAAAAGGAACCATGGGTGTATCTAGTTTCCTTTTGCCTGTTACAAACATATACACAAAGACAGAATACTCTGTACCACAGTGTGGTTAAATAACTGAGGACGATTTTTTATAGGAAAAAATAAGAGGGGGTCAATTTTTCTCATAGAAAAAAATAAGAGGAGCTGAATTTTTTTTCTATAGAAAATAATAAGAGATGTCGATTTTTTATGTAAAAAATGAGAGTTTGAATTTTTTTCTATAGAAAAAACGAGATGATCTTTTTCTATAAAAAATATTATTTCTATAGAAAATAACAACGGAGATCGATTTTTTCTACAAAAAAAAAGTAAAAGAAGTAGATTTTTTCCATAGAAAAACTCAATTAAATTTTCTCTCTATAGGAAATAACGGATATCAATTTTTTTTTCTATAGAAAAAATAATAAAGGTCAAATTTTTTTCCGTAAAACAATTGGGATTTTATTTATGTATGTGTGATAGATTCAAAAAATTCTTCTTAAACAAATTTGCAATAAATGGGCTGGAGTAAATAAATGAAAATAAAATAAAATTGATTTACACAAATGTGATAATTTATTCGTGTTTTGCGTTCAAACGAGAGCAATGAATATTATTAGAACAACAACAACAATAACAGAAACAATAAAATAATAGCAAATCATGATTATTGTATTATTTTTTTCATTATGGAAAATGTAATAACAAAAAATGAAAAAAAAATAATTCTCAATTGACGTGAATGTGAATAGTCCACAATTGGCCTGTTCATAGCACCAAGGAGTGGGAGGCAATGCATCTACATCTATTATAAATTTGTGGCACGCATTCACAACAAATCAAATAAAATGATCTGTGGTGTCAGCAACGACAGTTTTCTTTCGCTGTGGCAGGCGTTGTAAATTGTTTTGCTACTGGCCATCGCGATGGCCAGGAGGAAAAATTGAAATATCGTTCATTGGAGGTGTCCAAGTTTTCAATTCGTGCACATAGAAAAAAACAGTACAAAGTCCAGATACGATCGATGTTACCGATATGTGAGTGTGTATGTACAGAAGTGAAGATTCGTTGGAAAAACATTACGCTTAGTTAGGCTAGGCCAGTTGTTAGTTAGCTGAATGTTTAGCCAGATGTCGTTGCGCCCGTGTGTGTGTGTGAGTGTGATTGTGACACAGTTTCAGTTTCTGCATTACAAATTAATTAATTGAATGCAACACCAGCCATGGTCCGAACATCATCATTTATCAATGAACTGACATCAATTTGTCTCATTCTGTTTTTGTTATTGTTGAATTTCTTCTTCTTTTTTTCAATTGAGTCCGCCGCCTTCAAATGTCCACCGGCGAAGTTTTGGCACAGGCACGTTCTTCTTTCACCACTGCATGAATTATAGATTTCGATTTGATAAGAAAGTCCGCCAGTTTGAAATTCGCCCATAAATAACATTACGGTTATTTGCGGGGCAAATGGTATGGGAAATTTAAAAACGAAAAACGTAAAAAAGTTCCCAGAAATTTTGCATGTGAATTGGCTGAATGCCTGCCCATCTGCATTGAAGACCACACGCATTTTTTGGCGGGTGAAAATATAAAAAAAAAACTGTTTAAAATAAAATTTCTTTAGCGGAGGATAACTTTTTCCAATGCAAAAAAATATATATCTAAATATTTAGTAATTGAAAAAACTGTATAAAATTTATAATGAATTTAACTTAATTTAAGCATGTGAAATAAAACGTTAAGTTTGGCCGGGCTGAACTTTGAATTGACAAAATAGGGAGCATACCAAAAAGGTGGACCTATACCGACAATTCTACAAACCGATTTATGTGCACCAAATACAAATTTCAGCAATTTTTAATGGAGATCCTTTTCTAAAATCTGAAACCATCAAAACGTGGACAGGTTCGAGTTTTTTTATCACGATATCCTTAGAAGGCGGAATAATCACAACAGATCGCAAAATCGTCTTAGAATTCCATACTTTGTAGGGTAAAAACTGACAATTTCGAGTAAAAAACATTCCCCATACTGTGGCAGAGTAAGCCTATATGGGGACAACCCCAACACACGGAACAAATCTGGTAACTATTTTATTATAAAAGAGGGGGTTATATGGGGATTACCCCTAAAAGAGGGCGAATATTAATATTTTTGGGATGAAGATTGGTTACATTATACGACTACAAAATTCCAAATTACAGCGAGAAACGCGCTCAAGAACCCCAAAATACCAAAAATTGGGTAACGTTATATGGGGGCTACCCGAAAAATGATATATATATATATATATATATACAGTGAGTGTAATAAGTATTTTGCCTCAATAAATATTTGAAAAAATTGCAATATATACGCCTAAAGCCAGCTAACTAAAGATGTAAAATGAATTATGTATGATGGAGTACATTTGTGGACATATTTAGATCGTATTTCTGCAAGAATCACAGCGAAAGACCTATTGGTCTGCATAATAACCCAAAAATGTTTATCACAAAAAAGTATTTTGCTTTTTATTATTATGGATTTTTTTTTTTTTTGTGTTTTATACGATGGTCTGTATTCACTCCATAATACCTTTCGCAATAATTTAGGCTTTCTTTTCGGTCTTCTTGGGCAAGAGAACAGCTTGGATGTTTGGCAATACACCACCTTGGGCGATAGTAACACCAGACAACAATTTGTTCAATTCTTCGTCATTACGGATGGCCAATTGCAAGTGACGGGGAATGATACGAGTATTCTTGTTGTCACGAGCAGCATTACCAGCCAATTACAAAACTTCAGCAGCCAAATATTCCATAACGGCGGCTAAATAACCCAAAAATGTTTATCACAAAAAAGTATTTTGCTTTTTATTATTATTTTAGAAAAAAAAATGTTACATAGAACACGTTTGGTCTTTTTTTAGTTACAATTGCGGTTAACCACATACTATTTTTTAATATTCCATTTTCAAAAAATCAGCGTTTTTGTTTTTGTGGCACATCAATTATTTTTGGTACACATATAGAGAAAAATTTTCTGACTCCGAAACCGTTCGCGATCAAATTTTTGGTTGATGCGCGCAAAAGTTATCGAGGTTTTAATTTTGGGTATAAGAAAAAAATCTTAAAATTGCGCCGATTATTATATTGACCAAAAACGTTGATATATATCTTCCTCCATAAAATAAGAATATGAATATATTATAATAATCACGATAAAGTTGCACATATTCGCGAAATATGAGAAAAATAAAAAAAGGTATAGCAGATTACATCAATATTTTCATTATATTAATGACATACACACACCTAAAAATTAATTTAAAAATATCTACATAATCTAAGCACCATGATGAATCAAATGATATCAAAATCGCACAAGTCCGTGTAGCGGTTTCTAAATCAAAGCGACAACAAAACAAGATATTGAGGAAAAATATTTGTTTTTGGTTCGAAAAAATAATGTCATCATATTTATTTTTTTAAATGTATACAAGAAATTTCAGAAAAAAATGTTGATGTTATTTTGCTATTTTACCCGAATTTCGCCGAAAAATTGACATATATAATAATAATCACTTTTTGTGTATAAGTATACGCCTTGCGGATTATATCAAGACCCTTCCGATAAATCTTAGAATTCTATAAAAAGGAATAAATCTTAAAATAAAATAATATTTTGAAATATACATTTTAAATCGAATAGAGAACATAAAAAAACTGGTTCGCCTCAACCTGTTTTTACACATTTTTTTACATTAAAGTAGACACAGCTTCCACCAAAATAAAGTTTGGGGGTCAATATCATGAACAGTTTGCAACGACAGATCAATTAACCAAAAACTATTCACTTTTTTTCATATACTTAAGTAGTTCCCGAGTTATAAGGGGGTGAACCTCCGCTTCAGCTATGTTAAAAAATTGGCAATATTGCCCATATATATATTTATAATTTTTAGTAGAGAGATTTGCTACCCAATAAGAACTCAAAGTACTAAATTAAAGTAAATTCGGGCGAAAAATGCGATCAAACCCCCAGAATATTGTAAATTGGGGGCTACCTTTATATGGGAGCTACCAGAAAAAGTATACTGATATTTATAATTTTTAGTGGAGATATTTGGTAATCAATAATAACCTAACTTCAGCTAATTCGGTTGAAAAGCGCCCTCAAGAACCCCAAAATATCGAAAATTGGGGGTTACCCTTATATGGGGGCTATGTCTAAACGTGGACCTATAGAGCCGATCTTCGAACTGCCTGCAGACAAAAGACTCTAAGCAACATTTTGGCGATCTATCTTAATTCGTTTAGAAGCTAGAGTGATTACAACAGACAGACGGATCGTCATAGAATTTTGCGCTGATCAAGAAAATATATATATATATATATATATTCCGATCTCCATTCTATGGTCTATATATACTATTGAGAAAACCTAATTGCTTTTTATCTATATACAGGAATACTCTTCAGCAGGGGTATAATTTTCTGACATATATTTTTTCTGTATATTGATTTACGCCTATATTTTTTAAAGAAAATGTCCACGTTAGCATTTATTTTCTATAGAAGAATACTTCAAGATGGTCTATGACTAGTTTAATTTGTTCTCCTCATTAACAGAAGTCTAGCGTGTTATATTTTTGTATAAAAAGTCTTTATAAACAAAGTTACGGTCGCTTTTTTTAAACTTCATTAACTCACTTCTTTTTAAAAGAATAAATTTCTGGCGTTATTTGGCGTTTGACGGGACGCAGGTTTTATAATTTTCACCATAAGGGGGCGGATATTCAATATCCTAAAATCGATCGGAACTTTTATGCGATGAACTATACCATTGAAAATTTTTGGTATAAATTTTAACAAATAATGAGGAATACCGTTATATGGGGCCTACTCCAAAACTTGAGTCAATATTTCTACCCAATGAGAATCTAAGTACTAAAATTACAGCCAATGGTTTTGGGGGCTATCATAAAAGGTAGAGCATTTTTGATCAGATATGCTACCCACGTGCCCAAAATACCGAATAATTGAAAGTAATGTAATATAGGAGCTATACCAAACGTGGACCGCGGTCACTTACACGACTTTCAAGTGCAAAAAATTATATGTTAGATAAATCAAACACCACTATTTTTGTTGCATTTTATGCTTAGTAGCGATGAATAAGTGAGAGCCACCGATTTGTATTTTTGAAATGAAAGCCACAAAAGAGCGGTCACTCACGCCACTTTAAATGCTAATAATAGGAAAACCTTGCGAATTGGGTGAAACTTTTAAACTTTTAACTAAAAAACGAAATATCAAGTATTATTATGGCACTTTCAAAAGTTCGCCTGTCTTTTTTTGAGAAGGATTTTTCTGGGTCACTCATGATCTAGAAGAAAAAATGACAAATGTTGTCTTTCTTTGTACTTTTTGCCGTAGCATCACGTGATTTAACTTCTTTTGGGACATGCCCATATGTAGATTATCCTCAGTTTAGAATTTTAAATTAATTAAAAATGGTATTTCAATTTTAACATTTCCAAAACTGTTAGTATAGCTATATTGGACCTATATTACAAATTTGGACCTCTATTGAACATTTTCCAAACCTCTAATGTACAACAAATACAGTTTCGAAATTCTACCAAGATTATTCAATAACATTTTCTAGCTTGTTTGGATCGTTTTAAGCGAAATAAAATGGATTTAAGCGTCGTTTCATAACTGTTGTTGAGACATCAATCCACCATTACTCCAGAGACAAAAATACAATCCAAACAATGGACTGAAGCTGGAGGAAGTGCCCCAAAGAAGGCAAAAAAATCAATCGGCTGGTAAGGTTGTGGCAACGGTTTTTGTAAAACAATAAATTCAGCGTACCTTTTGGATCAATAAAATGTACAAATTCGAGAAAAATATCCTGGCTTACAGCACAAAAAAAAAATTGTTGATCATCAAGACAACGCACCATTGCACAAGAGCATTTTAACAATGGTTAAATCAACGAATTGAAGTACGAGTTGCTTGACCACCCACCTTATTCTCCTGATTTAGCTCCCAGTGACTTTTACTTGTTCCCAAATTTAAAAAATTCCTTGCTGGCAAGCGTTTTACCTCAAATGAAGATGCAATTACAGTTGTAAACCACTATTTTGAAGACCTTGAGGAAAACTAGTTTAATCCAGGGATATAATTGCTAGAAAAGCGTTGGACTGAGCGTATTAAAGTTTCAGGAGATTGTATTGAAAAATAAAAATATTTTTGAAAAAAACTAACTATTCACTTTCATTGATAGGCTAAGAAGTTTCCGAACCGCCCTCGTATTTAGAAAAAAATGGTTGCACTGAGGGTGAAAATAATCCTACTGTTATTCACGGTTGAACCATATTAAATTTAAATATAAATTATCGATATTCGATTTGTGGTCATGCATGAAGATTTTTAAATTTACATACAAATTATTTCGAATATGTCAACAACATATGATGACCCAGGCAGCTGGATTGGGGTGGTCAACACATTTTAATGGAAAGAAATAAATTATGGAAATATTTCATTGTTCACAAGCAATTGAAAGCAGTAAATAACCATTTCCATTAGGATTCCAACATTAAAAAAACAGATAATAAAGGGTCCACTGAAACACACGTGATGGCCGGGGAATTATTTGCTATTTATTTTTCTTTGTCATTATTTTAAATATATTTTTATAGTAAAAAACTTTAATCCCGATTTTAATAATCAATCAAAAACAAAAAATTTCAAAAAAAAAAAAAAAAATAAATAAATAAATAGGAAAACACTGGTTTGAAACTAAAAGATTCAGAATTTTCTTATACGAATTCGCTTTTTATACCCTCGACCTTAACTGGTATGAGACCATTTTTATATGGGTCAATATTTTGACATAGACTCCATATAATGACCCAGTCCAATTTTGGCATTTGCAAGTCTAAGACACATTTTTCTACCTACGTGGCTTAACTTTGACGGATTCTTGGTGGTTAAAAAAACTTCTTCACAGAGAATTTAATATATCGATCCGTGTATTACCTTATCTTAGTCCATGGTCCATATTTTGACGAAGTTGCCCTAATTTGACAAAATGTGCACTTTGTTGTGGGGGTATAAAAATATCAGGTCGGCGGAACTTATATTAAACCCAAAACTTTTACAACCTAATATCGCAATTCCAATCGATGTACGTGTTTTATACCCTTCACCACACTGTGGTACCGGGTATTATGTCTTTGTGCATATGTTTGTAACAGGCAAAGGGAAATGATATAGACACATGGTTCCTTTGGAGAATATGCATAGAATCACTTTATGAGTTGATTTATGCATGTCCGTCCGTCCGTCCCTCTGTTGGTATTAAAATGTAAACAAAGTACAGGTCGCATTTATAATACGATTTGGATGAACTTTGGCACAGCTCATTTGTTTGGCCCAAGGAGGACCCTATTGAAATTGGGAAAAATCGGTTCAGATTTAGATATAGCTACCATATATATTTTCGTCCGATTTAACGTAAATGGTGCACCAAAGTCCCTAAATATATTTCGATTTGCACGAAATTTGGCATAACGTACTGAATTGAGCCTAGAGTGATGTCTGCCAAGTTTCGTGAAAATCGGTTTCGATATAGGTCCCATATATATTTTCGTCCGATTTAATGTAAATTGTGCACCAAAGTCCAAATATATCTTTCGATTTGCACGAAATTTGGCATAGTCGGTATCATATAGTCGGCCTCGTCCGACTTTACTACTTTCCTTACTGGTTTTGTATTGCAGTTCGTTTGGCGTAAAATACTTCCTTGTAAAATTTCACTATAAAATAATAATATTTGGCATATCGCTGCCCTATCATGAAATGGCAATAAGTCCGTTTTTTTTCGAGAATATGAGATTTTAACATACACATATTCAATAATTAATAAACCATAGATTTATAACAATTATATATATTTGTTGTGGTTTTTTGTAATGATGATTAAAGGCGCTAAGTCCAATCTATCACATATTGCTGGTTATTTTTTTGTCTCTCCTATAAAATTATAAAATATGGATCTATTGCCTTTACATGTTGAGCCAACGATATTTTGAAGATTCTAGCAGAATTCTCTTTTTTTTAGTCCTAGAGACTTTTTTTGACCAATGTGGCGGTAGTTTGGCCTTTGGGATTTGTGGCAGAAAATATTCAATATAGGTCATTGGTCCTCAAAAAAATATTTGAAGCTAAGCCATTTTTAATATAGATTCGAACGATATCCAAGGTTCGTTTATAAATTAAGTCCGATATTGTCTGCAGGATTAATTATTTATGACCAAAGGACAGTATTTTTGTGCAATAAAGTAAATGATCCATTTTTTTTTAAAGACAAGGGACCTACAATCGATTTTTTCTATAAAAATAACAAATTTCAAAATTTAAAAAACAAATCCATGGGAAATTCCTAATTCTTGTTCACAATATTATTGTGCGGTTGCACAGTTCGCTATTCCTCCTCCCAAACCAACATTAATATCAAATTATTTACTTATGTTTAATGAAGTTCAGATATTACAGGCCATTTGGATAACAGGCTGTCCGTCGAAGCCAACCAGCAAATGGCTGCGGGCCAAGCAAATTAAATACAATTAAATAAATCTATTTTTAGAAAAAAAATACAGAATTGTGATTATGAATTTATTTTGTGTAAAATAAAAAAAAAAAAACAACAAATAATAACAAAACAATGAAAACAAAAGGCAACATAAGATTACGACAAAAAGTTAGGGTACAATCGCAGCTTGCTGGCAGGCCGGCTGACTGGTTGGCGTTGCCGTTTTTTGTCGAGCTGTTGTTTTTGTTTTGTTGATATCAGTACACAGAATAAACCTTATCACGAATAATACAAGCAGCCAGTCAGCCATCCAGCTACTGAATGCAGTGTGATTAGTAGTACATATGGACCCAGCCAGCCATCGATCCATCCATCCATCCACACAAACATGCATTAATATTTACACAATGTCCGGAGAGCAGGAGATTGCTGCTGCTTCTTGCACATAATTCTATTAACTGGTTGTTAGGTAGCTGGCAAACTGGACTTGATTGATACACACTCCGAATAGGAAGAGGAAGAATTTTTAAGTGATATCTTGTTTTGTTTTTGGAATGTTTATTTTTTTTTGGCATTTCCCCCGAAAACAAAACGAAGAATGACCACTACTGATAAGGTGTGTCACTCACTGTATACCAAAAAATTACAAATACATTTTTTTGTTTATTAGAAAGTGTAGGAGGTCACTTTTAGACACTTCTAATTATTTTCTTTGTGGTTTTTTGTATTTGTGTAACTGGATACAGGCATTAGTTGAACCACCATCACCATTTGACGCAATGATGGCATCCTAAGTACTTTTTCACAGCCACACATTTGGTATTCAACACCACAAATGTTGATATGGAAATTGTATTTTAAAGAAGTGATTATTTATGTTTGAAAAAAAGTAAGCATTGAAAAGAAAATCAACAAGTTGTTGGAAATTATCAGTTTTATAGATCGTGGTGTAGATTATTTTTCCCTACTAAGAGGATAGTATTAGAACGAGAATATCTAAGCTGCATTTTTTGTAAAGGTAGGCTTCACTGTAATGAAAAACAATTAACGAGGTTTAAATATTCAATATGATATTAAGACATGTCAATCAGTTCAAAACTAATGGACATCAAAAAACAGTGATTGATTGAAATAAGGTAAGGATTGTCCTCAGTCCTGCATATTGAAATACTTCACATAACAATTGACTTATCAACTACAAACGCTTATAATCTCTTGTTAATGGTTGAATCAGGACCAAGAAATATTTTGTATTAAAATTATAATTCGATAAAGAGCTGCCAGTGTTAGTCTGTAATAATAGAATCTCAATCTGGGTTCAGGGGAGGTAAACAAAGTTCGACCCGGCCAAAGATATTTTTCGGAGTCGAGTTGTTTTTATCACATCGACACCAGCAAAGTTAGCTGGCACAGTCGATCTAAGCGAAATTTGTACTAATAAATAAATATGTAACTATTTTTCTAAAACATAAATAAGTAATTTTAATCACAGAATTAGTGAAGACGACAAACAGCGAAATATTATACACAATTTACTGCATATTTAAGTGGACCCACTTTCGATTTAAAATATTTATGATTTTCAACAGGTTGGCAAATGGACGAGCATTACATTGAATACTTGTAACTTTATATATAATAATCATGGATCCTTATGTCACAAAAAAAATTATACATAACGTTCGTTCGCCCTATACTGGAATACTCTTCGATCATATGGGATCCTATATATGTTACACACAGTGATCGCATCGAGTCCGTTCAAAAGCAATTTCTACTTTTCTGTTCACGGAACATAAACTTTTCGATTCATAATCTTCCATTATATACAGGTAGACTTTCCCTCATCAAGTTGCCAACTGTAATGCTGGATTTTTAATCAACAATATTTGCTTTAATATTCCCCAAAGAGCTACACGCAATTATGTACCACTAGCTATTCAATTTTCTAGAATGAATTATTCAAATGCAGATCCCTTAACAAGAATGTCTAAAGATTTTAGTGAATTATATAATCTTATTGATTTTTCTAAAAATTCTGAATCATTGAAAAGTAAAATTGTAATATATTTAAATTCATGATATTAAGTACAACACTTTGTATTATATAGTCTGTAAGGAAAATGTCCATAGACTAATAAATAAAAAATTAACATATATATGAATTAACATAACTTGTTATTTTGTAGTTTTTTTTTGTAATTAACGAGAACTATGCGTGTTATTGCAAAAAATTCCACATAAGTGTTTGTTTTTATAAATCTGCTGTACCCTTAGTGCCTAGACAGAAAAATTTGTAGCTTCTGCATTTTATGAATTCTATTCATAAAGCTTTAAATGCTGGTTTTTCATCAGAGAGAGAGAGAGAGAGAGACAGAGAGAGACAGAGTATAAAAACAAGTTTGGAGTGTTTGTGTTTGGTGGTGCTGGGTTTTTATGGCACAGAAATTCTTTGTCGTTTTAAATCTTCTATTTTGATTTTATGTTTTCTCTTCTTCCTTATGTCTTCTCTCGTTTCTTCTTATTAACTTACACATTCATGTTCTGCGTCAATAGAACAGCCATATACAATGTTAAAAAATAGGCTGGGATTGCTATTCGTATCAACATTTATTGTATATGTTGTATTTAGCATTTACATCAACATAATTTGGAAAATACATATGCGAATTTTGTAACACAAATGCAGATATCGGTAAGAGTCCGCCGGAAGCCGGCTGTTGTTAGCAACAGAAGCAGTAGTTAAATGAACTGTTACCAAGTAAGGGGAGAGGCGGAGAACGATACCAAAACAAAACACAACCGAATAATGAATTGTGGTTGTGTTTTTGTTTCCTTGGGAGGAATAAATTTGTTTTTGTAAAGAGAGAGAGAGAGAGGAAAAATGAGCGCAAATAGTGGTAAAGTGGAGTATGGAAACCATCGGCATAGGACACTACAAAAAAGTATGTTACGTGGTGGTCATATGTTACCAACCGTTTCGCGGGTTTTATGAGGTTCTAAATCTAAATAAAATCAGTAGAGCCAGAACTGGTTATTTGCAACAAATAGTCTATATATATCCAAAGTTTCCTTTGCAGGTGATGCGATCGTCGGGCTCTGCTACAAGAATTGTCGCACTTTTCAATGAAAAAAGCTTGGTCAAATATGAAGATTCTGCATCATGAATTCTTGCTGGTGAGGTTATTCGACGTCTACGAGATGCTTACAAGTCGATTATCCTCAATTATCGTAATGAGGACTTGACCCCCGCTTACTTTTTTTCTTCCCAAAACTGAAGACACAAAAAATGAAAGCGTGTTGCAACGACGGAGAAGATAAAAAATGAGTCGAAGCAGTATTTATTGACTATAGCAACAAGTAAAAAAGGTTTCAGCCGGGTTTGCCGACATATATATATATATATATATATAAATTTCATGATTAGAGTTCTAACCGTTAACCCAAATCCAAATTTTATCAAATTTAGTTCCATTTAGCACACATTATTTCCATAAGTACCCACCACAACCATCCAACAAAACTTCTTACATACCCCGATCCTACACCCCCACAATGATTCCAAATTCAAATTTCAAAATTCCAACTCTATTGGTTCACACACAATTTAAATTGTACCAAATTTAGTACACAGTAGTACGAATTTCCAAAATTTCCTACTTAAAGCAAACCTACAATTCCCCCCCATAATTCAAATTGCATCAAATTTAGTACACAGTAGCACGAATTTCCAAAACTTCCTACTTAACCAAAACCTACACCCCAACAGTGATCCTAAAACCATGTTTCTGGATTCCAACTCTTTCAGTTCACCCACAATTCAAATTGTACCAAATTTAGTACGTATTAGTACCAATTCCAAAACTTACTACATACCATAATCCTGCCCCTCCACAGTGATCATAAATCAAAATTTCAGATGAAATTTCGATCAAAATGGGCGTTGATGAATAGTTATGTCACTCAGTCAATCAGTAAGTCAGTCAATCACTTTACTCTTTTATTAGTAAAGATTAAATCTTTGTGGGAGAGGTGCCAGAAGGAGAGGATCGATGGGTCCTACCTTCGGACTTTATCTAGGTTTGGTAAAGATAATAAGTTGGGCAAAGTTTAATTCCAATCGAACATTCCTTTCGCCTAATATTGAACTTATAAAAATTGAAAAATTTGACCCTTTGTGGGTCAATGGGTCTCATCTTCAGACTTGATCCAGGCTTGGTAAAAATAAAAGGTTGTACAAAGTTTAGTTCAGATCGGATAGTCCGTTCGCATATTATAAAATTGAATTTTAGCACAATTTTGAACATTGTGTAGGGAAGCTAATTGGAAGAATCTTCGAACTTAAACTAAGTTTGGAAGAAATGTTATGACGTGCAAAGTTTGAATAAAATTGATTACTCCCTTCTAGAGTTATCGTGCCCACCAGCCGGCTAGTTAGACGGACGGACATTTGTTAATCGACTCCAAATGAAACATGGGATTTAAAAGCAATATTTCGATGAGGCAGATTTTTGCCGTATTAAAGTGTATACGTATTAAGGTTGAAAATCGATAAAAAAAAAAAAACACATTTACATTCGCTATATATTGGCACATCTACTGTTTTTGGCACGTCCATTTTTCAAAATTTGTGACTGTGCCTTGAGATTTGAAACAAAGAATCAAGAACCACATAAAATCTAGCTTCAAAATTGGATGTTTATTTAATGGCAGATTAAATTTCGAAAAATGATACATAAGGTACGTAATCCCTATTAATAAGGCGTTCACCTTCACTATGGTATGATGACTGAATATCACTAAGGAATACATCTCAGGAAATGGGTTCTGGTTACTAAATTGCAAATGAAATCAAAGCGAGCGTCATTGCTACAATTCGGATATACCGCAACAACTCGATATAAAAACCATATTCATTGAAAGGGAAGTGTAAAGTGTAATCACTGCTGCGGTTTTAATAATTTAATTTCCGATATTATTTTAATTTATTTTTCGAAAATTGTGCGAAAATAATGCTGCGATTAACATTTAAGTTATATTTCTTATTGTTGTTAATTAATAAAAACACTAAAAAAATAATTAATAAAAAATATTTAACGTTCCAATAATTCTCTTCATTATTGTCATAGTTTGTGGAACATTCCATTAATTTTTTTAAAATATTAAAATAAAATTAAATTTGAAAAAAAAACAGAATGTACTTACTTGCTGCACATCCAATAATTGTATTTGATATCCATAATCCCAATAACAGTAATAGTTGTAAATCCATTTGGAATAAACTGGAGCCACGCCTACTCCTTGACGGCCTTACAGGTCGGGGTAACTTCATGTTTTTTCTATATATATATTTTTTTAATATTTTTCTCAATGTTGTAAATAATTTTTAAAAAATTACTTTGTAATTGCACTTTTGTAACAGATTGCACTTTCAGGAATATATTTTTTATTTTTCAAATAAAAAATAATGAAAATCACATATTTGTTTTGTTTGTTTGAATCAAATCATTCTCTCAAATGCGGAAGAGTGAATGAGATAGGCTTGCACACGTACACACGCACGCACACACCTTTATACACAAAGGCACACACAGTAAAGTATTCTAAAAAGATAATCACAATTGGAATCACATTGTATTGAATTTTCAATATTTTATTATTATCGTTGTATTTTTATTTATTTTTGATTGACCATTGTTGTTGGTTATTTTTTTATATGCGTTTTTTATTTTATTAATTTTTAAGTTTCAATTGGAAGAGAATTGAATTTAAAATTATATTGAAAATATTGAGTAAGAAAGAAATTCAAAATAAAATCACAACTCATCGATCGACCGACCGCCACAAACCGTCCGCTTTTATTTTTTCGAAAAACGAAATTCAGTCTTATCCGTTCGAGTTCCTTAAGAAAACTATTTGTGTGCTGGACTTTTGGGTGATTGGAATCGATGTTTGTGCTATTGTTGTTGTTGTTATTGTTGTAGCTGCTGCTGAGTTTGCTGCTCACAAATGCTGTAGCTGTTGTTGTTGTTTACTTGTCTTCCTCTGATTCTTCATCACATCACACATTCGTTTGTTTCACTGCTGGTGTTGTTGTTGTTGGTGGTGGGGTTTTTGTTTTTAAAAAAATTCAGATAAATTCCCATTGTTGTTTTTCTTGTTTTTTTACGTATTGTTGTTGTAGTTGTAGCTCTGGTGCTGCTGCTGGACGTTATTTTACAAAAATATAACTCTTTTTTATCAATTATTTTTTTTTCTGTTAATGTTTTTTTTTAAAGAAAGAATGAACGAACGAATGAAGAAAACAAAAGAAACGGAAAATTTGTTTATTTCAATTTCTTTCTTTATGGCAAAGCATTGACTTTTAGCGCTCTTTTTTCTTAGAGATTGTAGTCCAACAATGTTCTGATTTTTGAGCGTTACAAAAAGCCGCTCATTTACATTTTATTGTAAACAACATACACATATCGGAGAGGTCTTCGACTTTTTTTCCATAGGGAATGCGATTTCGGTTGGAGTTACGAATTTTTTTATAATAGGAATAGGTACTCAATAATATGGAATATCGCTGACTTTGTGCATCCATCAAGTGTGACTTAACGATTCATCAACGCCCCGACGAAACGGCTGAAGCTAGAATTTTGAAATTTTGGGTTAGGGTCACTGATATTTCGAAGCTGTCAGATATGGCTGGGTTTTTGGAGATTCGGCTAGAGAGGCACGAAATGTGCTAAAAAGTACTGCACCTAAAATTCTTAAATTTGGATCACTGATGGAGTGTAGGATAGATGTACTATAAGGTTTTTTTCGAAATCGAATCGAAAATGTACTAAATTTTGTAAAATTTCGTAGCATGTGAACGGATTGAGCTAAAAACGTCAAATTTGGAATGTGAATTAAAATTGAGAAGTAGGTGCGATATAAGGAGGTGGTTTTGGATGTGTGTACTCATGCATACGAAAAGTACTATATGGTACTATATTTGGTTCAGTTTTAATTTGAAGCTACGGATGGAGCCGAAATCCTGAAATTTGAAGTTAACATTATTGTCGGCGTGTGGGATTGGGAAATTTACGTAATTTTAGAACTTTTTTCACTTATGTGTCCGAAAAGTACTAAATCGTACGATAATTAGAACAATTTTGAGTTGGTAGTGAACCAATAGAATTGGAATCTTGAAATTTGGAGTTAGTATCATTGTAGGATTTTGGAAATTCGTACCAGTTTGTGCTAAATGTTACTAAATTTGGTACAAATTGGATGTGGGTGAATCGATAGAGCTGGAATTCTCAAATTTGGACTAAAGATTTTTGTGGGGGTGTATGATGGTGATATGCAGGAAGTTTTGGAAATTCGCACTAATGTGTACTAAATCCGGTACAATTTATATTTTAGGATAATCTATAGAGCTGGAATCCTGAAATTTGGATTAAGAGTCACTGTTGGGGTGTAGAATTGGGGTATATATGAAGTTTTGGAAATTCGTACTGATGTGTACTAAATTGTACCAAATTTGTACTAATGGTACACAATTTGGCAAAATTAAGAGTTGGGTGAACCTATGGAACTTGAATCATGAAATTTAGAATTAGTTTTGGAAATAAGTACTACAAGAGTACGAACTGTGGTGTGTAGTGTTGACATATGGAGGCAGTTTTGAAAATACGTACTATAATTTTTATTTATAGTCAATGTTGGTGCATAGGTTGATTAGCTCTTTTGAAATATTGAGTTTTCTGTGAAAACCGAAAAGAAAAATGTCCAGACATGTTTAAATAATTAAATCACATTCGCTAACGAAGTAGCGGATATTAACTAGTCATTGATAAGTTTGTAAATCGGTAGGTCGGTCTGTGACCAGCTATACGGTGACAGTGTGATGTAGAGAGCTAAAAGGATGACAATATAAAAGGGAGGCTGAAGACCAAGAAGCCTATTGATCAGGTCTATATATTATTCATATTTATGATGTTGCCGATGCGTTAAAAGAAACTAAAGAGTACTGAACATTCGCTAAGTAGCGGCTATAAACTAGTCATTGATAAGTTTGGAAAATAGTAAAAAGGACTCCATGTCGCTTTCCGCACTACTTGGGGCGCAGTTAAGGACATATTTTCTACCTCTTATAAAGCGGTAGGTCGTGACTGTGTGATATAGAGAGCTAAAAGGAAGACAATGTAAAATGGAGGCTTCACACCAAGAAGCCTATTGATCAGGTCTATATATTATTCACATTTATGATGTTGCCAATGCGTTAAAAGAAACTACAGAGTACTTCAGAAAATTGCAGTCGCCTCAATTCATACTGAGCACGGATTGAGAAGAACGTGGCACAGGTCTGCACACGACACAGTATTTATTCAATCGACCCGCCAAGCTCACTGAACTTGATCCAGAAGAAGAGCCAGTGGAAGTAGCTGAATTTCTTAATTTAAAGACTAATACAGTACATGGATGGATCTAACTGGAAAATTGTTACAAAAAAGTATCGAATAGTAATGTTGTGTAAAATATTCAGACACTGATTAAGAAGCTGTGCCTTTGTTCCATGTAAAGTATGAGTCAATTGAAAACTTAAAACGCATTTTCTGCAAATTAGGTATTTTTGATATATTCTGGTCTTGCAGCAAATGAGCGATATATAGTATCGGGTCATATATGTCTAATTCTAAGTTCTCTTGTCGGTTCTGCTACTTCTTGATTGCTACAATTTATACCGAATTAGTTGTTCAGAGAAGGTTATTTATATTAAATGCCCATACCGATGCTTTCGATGCTAAGATGTCCAGTGATGGATTTTTATTTTTATGTAATCGAAACCTAAATAAATTCCGTAACCTGTGGTCTATGGCCCAAATCAAAGTCCCGCCACCAGACTCATTGCACTTCTAGTCGCCTGAAACCGAACGAGGTGACCCAACAGCTGTAGATTTAAAATCGCGTTTCTAACAATGGACACAATATGGGTCCATTCTTATGGCTGTGGTCGTAGTGGGTCTTTGTCATACTGCATACCCTAATTCCCGATTAGTGATAAATATTTTGTTTTTATTTCATTTCTTTTAAATATTCATTTGTTTACTTGAGCGCGCAATCCGGAGTCTCTAGTCCAGTATTTATCTGCAACGAAAAGAAAATAAAAACAACAAAAAATACATTAATTATTATATTAAATGAACTGATATTGAGACATTACTATAAGCTATATGAAAAAACACAGAAGAGAAAAGAACTGCAGACTTAAGTAATGTTTAAAAATAATATTTAGATAAATTATTATGCTGTTGTTGGTGGTGGTGGAAAACATTTTATTCTGGAAAAATCAGCTTTACAAAGTTACTGTTTTTTTAATCGAAAACCTCCAAAAGTAACGATTTTGAAATTATTTCTGCTAAGAAACACTGTAAAGAAAATTAACCGTTAGGTAATTTAGATGTTAATAACTAATTGCACATAAAAAACTGTTATGTTTTTATTCCGTTAAACAAAAAAACTTTTTGAAATGTTTACAGTAATTGATAATTTAGAAATTGTAAGTTCCATATGTGGGGTATACCCTAGCTAATGCGAAGCGAGAGAGTCATAAACATTCATTGTTTGTTTGGACAATCGGGTCACTTCCACATTTTATTTCTGTCCGTCGGTCCGACCGTTCTTTCAATTATCATTAATGTGTGCGTGTTGATGTCTTGTAATACTTCCTATAATAAAAAATTCTTTTGTTATGATTGTGGAAAATAAGTGGCGCCCAAATGCGTAAAAACAGATCAACAAGTCAATTATTTCTTGGTGTTGTTATGCTTCCGTTATAGGACGTGATTTCAAATAAAAGTTTCAAAAGCCGTCAAATTCAAATGTTTGTTGACACAACATATTTCATTAATTGTTTTCAACTCCCCTAACACTCATAAGTCGTGTATTTAATTGATATGAATTTTGATGAGTGGTATGATGATATCCATACCAACATATGTACACAAATTTTGCGATTAAAAGTGCCAGTGTGTATGTGGAACTAGTAAAACCTCCAAAAAAAAATAGATATATTTTGATTTCTATGTTGATTTGGTGAACAGAAATTAGCTAGAAAAAAGAACCAGACCTGTACCGATCGTTCCTTTGACGGAATAGTTTCTTTGAACTGGTTCTTTCCACTTTACAGAAACCAAAATTTTCAAATAACATTTAATGTGTTTTCGTGTTTCAGTATCAGGGTTTATATTACTGAAACTCAGACGGCATATTAGTACTTACTTACTTAGCTGGCTTGTGCTAGAACTTTCGTTCCATAAGCCGAGCTTAAAAAATATTTCCATTTTGCGCAGTTTTTCCAATTTGAAAGGCCATATTCGGTAATGTTGTCTTCCCCTTGATCTTTCCATCTCATTCGTGACCTTCCTCTTCTGCGTGAACTATCAGCTGGTTCGCTTTTATATACTTTTTGGGCTGGGGCATATTCATCCATTCTCACAACATGACCTAGCCAACGTAGTCGCTGTAGCTCAATACGTATAACAATGCCGATGTCCGAGAATAGCTGGTACAACTCATGGTTCATTCGACGGCGATATTCGCCGTCAACGCAGATCGGCCCATAGATGTTTCGGAGATTTTTCTCTCAAACACTCCAAGAGCTGCCTTATCTGCTTCAGATTCATATAACAGCACGGGTAGTATCAGCGTCTTGTAGAGTGTGAGTTTGGTCTGGCGGAAGGTGGCCTTGCTTTTGGGTTGCTTGTTCAGATCATCGTAGCATCTGTTGGGCAACACTATCCTTCTCCGTATTTCATTAGTTTTATTTATGGCGGTGCCAAAGTATATAAAATCTTTGACTTCCTCGAAGCTGTAGTTCTCAAGTTCCACAGTTGGCCCGAGTCTACTAGACGTCTTGCGCGTTGACACCATCAGCTTAGTCTTCTCGCCATTTACTGCCAGACCCACTGTGGCAGACTCCTTCTGAATTTGTTCAAAGGTGGCTGTTACCGCTCTCAATGTTCGACCCATTATGTCGATGTCATCGTCGTAGGCGAGTGACATATTTGTTTGGTGCACAGAGTGCCATTTCTGTTCACCTTTGCCATCCGTATGACATTTTCCAGCAGGATGTTAAAAAGGTCACACGACACACTGTCACCTTGTCTGAATCCTCGTTCGGTACTAAAGGGCGCAGAGTGAAAATCTGGTCAATAGTGGATTTGACAGTTCTGCAGCCGCATTGGTATGATTCAATAATGTCATTGACCATTGGCTTCAGTCGTTCACACAGCACACTGGATAACACTTTATATGCGATAGGAAGAAGACTAATTCATCGATAGTTGACACATATCGTCTTTTTTCCTTTTGTTGTGCACGGGACACAGGATGCTGAGGTTCCAATCATTGGGCATGCATTCCTCTAGCCAAATTGTACTAATCAGCTGGTGCATGCTCCCTACCAGCATCTGATCACCAGTCTTGAATAGTTCGGCACGTAATCCAACGGCACCTGCTGCTTCAGCCGATTGATTGCTATTCTGACCTCATTTTTGCTAGGTGGTATACACTTCTTTCTGCACGGCATATTAGTGTAGAAGTTTAATCAAAAAATATCGCTAGCACTTCAAGCTAGTTCCATGCGGCAACATGACACTTTTATATACTAAAAAAATGACAACGTATATCCAGTTGTATAGTTAATTATAATTAATTTGTTTTAAGATTCAAACATCTCTGAGTTTTATTATTCTTCTCTTGTATCTGGTCCATTCATGCAAAAACAATCTTAATTTGTATTAAACCACGAATAATAAATTTTAATTGTGAATTAAAAAACACACACACACACACAAAAACGAAATCTTAATTATATATCCAATGCATTAGGAATGTGAATGGCGTATTTACTATACACTAGCCTACATATACATACATTTATTCACATACATATATAATAATAGTAGCAATGAGTCATGACGTCAGTCGATATTGTGATAATTTGTTTGCCAGCGCATTTAGAAATGTTTGAATAAATTCCAAGTTCAGTACCAAAGAAAAATATGGCGGGAAAAATTTAATCTGCAGAATTTTGCGCTACAGAAAAAATATAGAGTGTTCCGAGAAAAAATCTAGTACTCGAAACGCATTCTTTTACATAGTTCGTTTTATCGATAAAATCAGAAAATATCACAAAGATTCTGAGAATGATTAAAACTTCCAATATCAAGGTTATCAATGTACAAACCAAACCTCAATAAAGATGGCCAATGCTGTTATCTTATTCCCTATAAGAGACTTATGTGATTGTTGATGTGATAGTTAAGAGATTACCGATTTTTTTGCTTCGATATTGAAGGCACAATCATTAATTGCAACTTTTAAGATGTAAAAACTTCGCTAAGTTCGGCCGGCCGAACATTTTAAACCCTCCGCCATGTAGTGTGCTTTTAAAATTAAATATGCTAGGAACTTTCATATGGGTACTACGCCCTTGAGACAATTAAATAACAAATTACAGACATTAGCGGTTGAATGATGTTTTTTTAACAATTTGTGGGGCATCAGTGGTATTTTCAATTGTTTTTAAGCGATTGAGAATGGTTTTATTCTTTACACCACTAAATAGTCCAAGCAGCTCGAAATGTTCCAACAATTATTTCATTGCGTCAGATAATGTGTTTCCCGACTACACAAAATTCATTAAAAAGTGGTACTAAAAGACAAACTTGGATTTGATTTTATGTCAGCTGTTTCAACATCAAATTCAGATTTCATTTGGCGGATATGTCGCTCATAACTTAAGCTTCTTACTTATATTGAAATATGGTTGTGTTGTGTATTATCCATATGGTCCCCTAAAAGTATGCATCACATTTGAATTTAATGATATATATTTAGGTATAAAACTACAAACCTTTGAGGGTAACCAAACGAGTTTCCTCAACATCATTAGATGGTTATCGGAATATATGTAATTTCTATGCAGAAGAATTGAAGACGTCATAACTTTACTTTCCAGCACTCAATATAGGAACAAAGTCACAAGTACTTTCTTTTTGAACTTCCTCCATATGATTTTCTAAATATATTCATTATTCCTATTTTAATTTTCAATTCGGTAGAAATTCCCACTGCCACCGTGAAAAGACCTAAAAGTGTGGCTATAGCGATCATGTGGTCCCCTAAAAGTATGCATCACACATATTATATATAATTTTTCGCACTTCTAATATGCATTGACATGTTATCCAAATGGGTTTACATGACATGATTTAGGAAAGCATAAACACAACATTTCACCTGGAGTATAACGACAGTAGTGCATCAAGGTCGGGAGAGGTTAAAAACCATAAACCAAAAGAAACAGCAATCGATCGTGTAGTTTTTCGAAAACTACTCATTCCAACGAAAGGAAGAAGCACTTTGAAGCAAATGTTCTTTTGTTTCTTTAACAAAACTGTCCATTTAGCGAGGTTGAGTTTTGAGTGATACTTCGCAAGTTTTTTGTCTGAAGTCTTCGGAGTAATTCAAAAAACCGAACAAGAGAAGATGAATCATTGTAAAACATGACAATTGCTTTGGCAATTGGTTTTAACGAATGAGAAATAGAGTTGTGTTGTTCCGGGTCGAATTAGTTCAAAGGAACTATTTCAAGAGAGGAACTATATCCAACACGTTCTTTAATCTAGATACGTTGGTCTATCTAGTACCTTTATTTGTTCTCATTCTATTTTTTGTTTTAGTTCCATTTCTTGGTCTCGTTCCTATATTGGTTCTCCTTGTATTGTCCGATCTCGTTCCTTTATTTCCTTGATTATCTTTTTCATCCACCAACGACAATGAAAACTGAAAAAAACTACGAACGAGTAACATTCAAAGAGTCGGGACTATATGGAGCGAATAAATTACATTAAGAAAACATTCCAGGAAAGATCGCTCCGCTCAATGAACTAATTTGCCCAACACAAATGAAAAATAGTTTAAGTCAATCTTGAAAATATTATAATACTTCAAACAGCGATAAAAACCATTTTGTCGGTAAATATTCATTGTTCAAAATTGCCGTTAACTTAATGAATGGATATTCATGAGTTTTTATATAGTGGTCATATGGTCCCCTAAAAGTATGCATCACACCTAACGCAATGTTGTTATTGAAAGAAACTAAACAGAAATTAGAATTGGATTTAATAAATACCCAACCCAATTTCCACTTCGGGCCACGACATTATTTTACCAAATTGTTAAATATTTATTGGCAATAATAAATATTTACATTTTTGGCTTCATTCTGTTTGTGTTATTCAAATTCAATTCAATGAAAATAATTTATGTAACACATTTTGACATCTTTAAAAGGATATAATTTATAAACATTCTTACTTCATGGCCATGGAACGAGTAGTGAACATTTGTATGTGTATGTATAATTTTTTTCTTCTTCTTCCAGAAAAACTCTTGAAATGTTCATTGAAATGTAATCCAAATAAATCTTGTCGTTTCAACAATGAGTAGAAAATGTGAAGTACCAAACTCAGTTCATTGTGATGCGATTTAAAGGCAAAATGGGGAGCGCACAGATATTAAGATGCAAAATATATTTTGAAGTTTATATTTATGTAGTTATGCATATTTCTGGTGCAGATTTTGTGGTGTTTGCTTGATGTCTTCTTCTGTGGAAAATCGCAATGGAAAGCCACAAGAGTGCTGGTAGTTGGTTGGTTGATCTCTTGATCAGTGGTTTGCGAAGTTGATGATGCAAATAATCCGCAGATGATTTGTTTGAAGTTCTGTTTCGATTTTTTTGTTTGCCCGCAGCAAAATGTATTAACATCTGTATTTATAAATTATATTCACTATGAATATTTTTTTCGCAGACGATGAACATGTAAATCTGTATTGCATAAAATTGTCTGCATGCATCCAACACTGTGGTTAAAATGTGAATGAGGGTAGTGTTACAGGTAGGTTAAGATAATTGAATTGAAATAATTTTTGTTGAAAATAAAATAACTTCTTGTTGGGCGCCATTTTATAATCCATACCACTACTGTGAAAGGCTAGGGCTTGAGCTTACCTACAAGCTGGATAGCAACTGTAGTGTTTTCCAAGCTGAAATCTTCTCTATTTGTAAGGCAGCGGAATTGATAAAAAGTCTGGATGCCGAGATCGTTGGACTGGTAAATATCGTTGTGGATAGTCAGGCGGCTGTTAAAGCCATCAAATCCTGTGATATCAAATCTAAGGTCGTCCCCGAGTGTAGAGCCGTTTTGGAAACATTCACTTACAGCTATCGGCTGTGTTGGGTACCAGGACACCTTGACGATGAAAAAACAGACAAATTAGCTAGACGAGGATCTCAATCTACAGATCTAGCAATCGATTGCTCAATCAAACCACCCATCTGTCATCTTTTTTGGAACTTTGAGGCGTTCTTCGACGAAAGGGCCAATGAACTCTGGCACAAAGAACCTAGGTGCAATGTGTCAAGATCTATCTTGCCGACTCTGTCAACCAAGAGAACAAACTCACTGTTGAACCTGAGCAAAGCTGAAATTAGAGTAATGACAGGAGTCATTACTGGTCATTACAATATCAGGGCCTTTACCTGTAAATGGGACCACGTAATATGTTTTGCTGTCCTTCTTTAGCCATCGAAACTATTCCCACCTTCCTCCTTAATACTTCTTGTTAGTTTATTATTCTCTCTCCCCCCTCTCCCTTTTCTCCTCTACAGATCTCTCCATCTTATCATGGATGATCACAATGGACCGGAAGGGGTCAGAGTGCTGTAGCTACATTAGTGACTGCACATCCCCAAACCTAACACAAAAGAGATGTACATACAAATTGACAGATCAAAATTTTGCGCGGCATACAAGGATGACCTTACAAGGATAGATTACCACAGACATCACCATAGTGGCAGCAGATCACAACTGCTGCCGCACCTTGCTGTATACCTGTTGTATGAATGCCCGTAGAAAGAAAAAATGTCCCATCAAAGGAGATGTACGACTACGATGACCCAGGTGTGAGAGAACCATCTCTTGAAGTCAACAGGCTGGTATGCGAGCACAAAAGAAAAAAGTGGCTAGACTACCTGAAGCAATGCAGAATTGGGACAAGAACAAGTAAATGGTGGGCAAAGATTAAGTCAGTCTCGAACCCTAGACAGGAGGCTTTCACATTTGCCGATATGTGTGTGACAGATATATAGAGATGCGCGTGTTATCCGGCTATTTATAGAGCACCTTGAAAACGGCAGGGAGAAGTGAAGTTTGCTATGTCGTATAAGATCCCTCCTAGCCAAAGTTAAAGCAACACAATTTACTTAGGAAGATTTTGCTGATATTATAAATGCACTAAGTCATCCAAAGCGATGTGTCGGTGCTTATTGCTCTACCCTGAGTCGAGTACTTAACATGCCCCCAATTTGTCATTAGCTGGTCAGTAGTTTAAGGAGACCTTGGCAATAGATCGGTCATTGGTAAGGTATGCGGTACCAGTGTGGAAGATTAGATCAGACCTGTCATAGTGCCTTCCTGAGAATTGCAACAGGATATCTCCTCATGACACCAGTGTGCCATATTCAAGAGGAGATGAATATCATTATCAAATGATATCGATGTTGTATTTGTTTGGATATTATCGTCGGAAAGATCCTTGTAATAGCCATCCCCCGGCCAGGCACGACGGTAGAGATCTTCATGATATACGGAGGTCCAACGGTACATACATGAATAGGTCTGAATAGCATTCATACAGATGTAATCAAGCAGGTAGTAGGACAATACCATACGAATGTTATACTCGGAGACCATACAGCATCCATAGCAGCAGACACGATTAAGTTCAGGAGGGTGTAACCACTTCAATTCCTACTGGGTACGAATTGATGGCACGTTAACTAAAACATATGCAGCATGTGGACTTAGATCACACGACACATAGCACCTATCCTTTATCCGAATTACCTATGGATGCAGCCCATACAGATTGCCACCTTCCTGAATTTGGATAACAGGGGCCAGAACCTGGCCACACAGATGGTCGTACGTTAAAGCGCACGCGATACGTTTATGCCAAAAATTGTCCTAGCTGATTTTCCTACTTCCTACTCTGTCACGTTTTCTACATTTTCTAAAATTTCCTTTATACTGTACCCCCAAAATCCGCCTCCGGCCGATTTTAACAATTTGACTCATATTTTGCATATTAACAAATCATTTAATTTTTTGTATTCAAGTGTTTTTTTACAATTGATCTACATACGCCCACAACTGTTGCGGCGGTATTGGACCCCAGCATAAGACTGCAGAACACCAAATTTAACACATCCATCCAAATCGTTTGGCTTTGCAATCGCAATAGTGTTGCTGGTGTTCAAAAGATTTAAGGAATGATACGACTAGAGTTCCTATAAATATCCCTACCGTTAAAATAGATAAACACCCGCACAACCAAACAAACCAACATGCCGCACACACACACACACGCACACATAAATCACATATGGTACAATATTGGATGCTGGTTGGTTTTTCTAAATTTTGACTTTTCCTCACTTCAATCTGCACACATGTTCGTTCATGGGTACTCTGTACTACACAACATGACACCCACTTATGAAGTGCCAAAATGTAAAAATTTTGTTTGGTGTATCGGAACTGGGTTAATCTTTAATCTTTGTTGAGAAGTTTCCGCAGTTGGTTGGCTGATTGGTGTATGCGAGGGTGTCCGTGTGTGTTTTGCATTATTGAAACTCAATTAAAATTCCTTTTTCATTGTGAAATATTTTTCTATAATTGTTTGACCCAAATTTTGTTTCATTTTTTTGGTTGTTGTTTATTAATAATATCTGATGTAGTTCTATTAGCATTCCGTATACAAATAGAGACAAATTGTCTGTAATAAAAAATTGTGAATTGTATTAAGAAGGAAAATAATTTCCGATTAAAATGGCATGTGACTTCTTTAAGAGAGCTTAAAAGTGAAATTGTTCTCAAAAAGCTACAAGACAATCTGTCGTGAATATCCTGAATATTTAAAGGGAATAATATTCATCTTTTCATATCGAAATTTCTTATATTTCAGCATCATTTTCTATACTTTTATTAATAAACCAGTACCCTATATAGGGATATATAGGGACTTTGGTGCACCCAATTACATAAAATTGCGGACGAAAATATATATGTGTCAATCGAGCTATATCTTTTCAAATCTGAAGCATCGATTTTCACCATAATATATTGCATACATAAAATTCTATATATGACTTAATTTTAGTAATGTCCGAAATTTATTTATGAGCTTAAGGGCATTTCCCAGATAGATAAGTTCCAAGGATTTTGGGTTTTGTTCAAAACGATTTTGGCTGTGCGGAGGACTACGGAATCATTGTCTAGTTTCGAGGTTTTTTAAATTCGTAATTTCCAAGTCAAATTTCGACAACACAGAATACCCCATTTCCTTCGGGTTTAATGTAGGTTTAGTGGTTCAAGTCGGATACTTAATTCGTTACTTCGGAAGTGATCGTGCACACTAGATAGACAGATAAATATTTGTAAATCGGCTCCAAAAAGGAAACTGCAGACTATCAGCTTGGACTCATATAACTGTGCGACAAGATTTTTGAGGGTGGATAATACCTATTGAGGAAGAAAGACCTTAGTGAGGAAGAAAGAACCGGGATTCTAAATTCTTGAACCGGTTATTCATATATGATCACGCCATATCTCTGAATTATGACTTATAATAAATTTTTCCTTCTGTGGTTTTCATATACTCACCAAGGACTTTCATCCCCAATATGAATTTATCACCCCCGGACGATAACTCCGATTTTGTTCCACAGTGTATTGAACATTTTTTGTAGGAAGATTTGACACCTATCGGGTAAAAAACGTACCCACAATACCGAATAAAGAAGATTGGTAACGTTTTATAAAACTTGGGCCAATATTGATCATTTTTTGCAGGGAGATTTTCTACCCAATGAGAATCCAAAAATTTAAGCAGCAAGTAAAAAGGGCCAGTCGTTGTTGCCGACAGATATATACCCTCAGTCCATGGTCTGCGGAGGTCTACGAAATTACACACAGATTTTATTATTTTTATTGGAAATTACTAAAAAGAGTGGAACGAGCATGATCTACTTTTGGTAAAAGTTTTAAAATTTGCAAAGTTTGAATCAAATCGGATGTTGAATCCGCTTGACTTTGTAATAAAAAATTTAAAAAATCTTGAGAATATGGGAGATGTACTATAAGGAGTAGACCCACGGGTCCCATCTACGGATATAATCTAAGTACGGTAAAAATATTATGTTGTGCAAAGTTTCGTTGAAATTGGATATTCTGTTCGCTTTATTTGAGATGTAGAAGCTTTCAACATTTTGATCCTTTAAGGGGGTGGTACCAAGAGGACTGGACCGAGAAGCCATGGTTCGCGTGATATTATAAAATTAGTTTTCAGATAAATTTAGACATATTGTGCGTGGGAGGTACCATAAGAAGTGAACCGACGAGTCGTATCTTCGAGCATAATCTATGTAAGATAAACATATAATATTACGATGTGCAAAGTTTCGAGGAAATTGGATATTCCTTCATATGAGACGTACAAGTTTTTAAAAATGTTGAACCTTTGTGGGAGAGATACTAGAAGGAGTCCCATATGTTAATACTGGCATAAGGCATACAGTTATGGTTATAATATAATTTTTTGCAAATATTAGGTTTAGGTTCTAATCGGGTAGCGCATTCGCATGATATTGAACAAATTAATTTTCAGAACAATTTCGACTATCTTGTGGAGGTGGTAAAAGAAGGAGTGGGCGAATTCCCCATCTTTGAATTTAAACTAAGTTTAGAAGAAATATTACAATGTGCAAAGTTTGGATGAAATCAGTTACTCCCTTCGAGGGTTATCGTGCGCATCAGTCGGCCAGACAAACGGACGGAAATTCGTAAATCGATTCCAAATTTTCTGAATAATATAGATAGTGCAAAAACGTGCCTCGTCGAAACGTTTTTGCGCTATCGAAGTGTATATACCCTCTTTAGCCATAAAATTCCAAAATTTGGGAATTATCGTTATGTGGTGCTTTATGTGGGAAGATTTGCTACCAATAAGAGCCCAACTCGCTTAAAAAATGTGCCCATTTTTTAACCAATAAGGGGGTGGTGGTGGTTCTCTTAATATCATACATTTATTACCTACAATTAGTTCCATCATTTTATTTGGAATTTTATGCTCCAATTTAATCGAAATTTTTTATAGACAAAGCATATAAAATTGTTTACTATTGTTACAAGGTAGATTATTGGTACATTTTTATTACCAAAAATACCCTGGTAAGCTAACTTTAATTTTTATCCCCCCCAAAAAACGATCCAGTTTCCTGTTACGCTTGTGGTCATGTGTCATCATCTTGGCATATGTTTGTGTGTACGTACATATTTGCAGACGTTTAATGATAAATTCGGTTCAATTAATTTAGATATAAAAAAACAATATATTGATACTGACATGACTCTCCCTCCTGACACAAAACCCCCTCTCTTTTAGATTAAAGTACTCACTCCCTTTCATCAAATATCATCATATTGAGTTGACAAGAGTCGGAGGTAATATTTATGATACGGACTATGTGTTTGTATGTGTTGTTATAATCCAAAAAAAAAAAAAAACAACAGCAACAACAACAACAAACACAACAATTTATGACATACGAAGTGTAATTCTTTTTTTATTTTTGTTTTCTATGTCACAGTGTTTTATTGTATTTAATAACAATTACATAAATAATACTAAACAAGAGTCTGATAACAGAATGGCGACCGGCGACAAGAAAAAAATCCATGGAGAAAATATGGAGAACGGAAAATAAACTTTAATATAATATTTGTAGTTGTAATTGTGTTCGTTCTAGTGATGACGATTCGAAAATCCAATGCGTTTCTTTGTGTGCGTTTTGAAATCCCTAATATGTCATATATAGGTTGTCGAATTACGTTATTTTGAAGTTTTCGGAAGATTTATTTAACCGGAAGGGTTATAATATTGCAGTTCGGCATATTAATATATTTCCATGTTTTGACATAACCCCCATATAAAGTTCCGCCCCTTTACAGTATTTTAAGGTTTGAGGTCAATCCGAAGGGGCTGTAATTTGATATTCCGGGTTTTAGACCGTGAAGAAGATCTTTGAAAACAAAAATATTCCATGTAGGTCCATGTTTTGTCCCATTTTCGGTATTTTGAAAATTATTGTAATTTGGTAATCCGGCTTTTTAGAGGGTGGCCAACATTTTTGAAGAACAATTTTAATATAGGTCTATGTTAAGCATAGTCACCATAATTTAGCGTGCCGTTCCCTTGAGGCGTGAAACACATCTCTGCAGAAAAGTTTGTATAGGTATATGACATAAGACCCCTTATTTTCAACATCTTTTAACGTTTTAGCCCCTTTTACGGCAAAAATGTGCCTCGTCGAAATTTTGTTTTTAGACCCCATGTTTCTTTGGACCTAACCCGTTTTAGACAATTTGGAGTCGATTTACAAATGTCCGTCTGTCTGGCTGATGCGCACGTTAACTCTTGAAGGGAGTAAACGATTTCATCCAAACTTTTCACATCATAATATTTCTTTCAAACTTAGTTTATGTTCGTAAATGGGGAATATCGATCCACTCCTACTAGTAACTCTCCCAAGAAATGGTCAAAATTGTGCTAAAAATTAATTTTGTAATATGATGGAAAGGAATATCCGATTTGAACCAAACTTTGTACAACCTATAATATTTACCAAAACTAGATAAAAACCGAAGAGGGTCCATTGGTTCACTGCTTCTGGTACCTCTCCCCAAAAAGGCAAAATTTCCAATATTTATAAATCCTATATCAGCCGAAAAGAATGTCAGATTTGAACCAAACCGTGCACAACCTATTATCTTTATCAAGTCAGAAGTTGGAACCCATTGGTCCACTACTTCTGGTACCGCTCCTACAAAATGAAATGTAAAAATGTTACTGAAATATTTCATTAACAACCCCGCAAACCATAGAAGGGGGTATATATCTGTCGACAACACCCACTGATACTTTTTTACTTATTAATATACCTACTATACAAAGGTTCTGCGTTTTAAGTATGTTGAAGTTCCTAGCTCCAATATTTCCAAAAATATGGACTTCACTATAAAAAATCCTGCAGACAATTTATAGTACAGGTCCATATACTGTTATTGCCCCATGTGAGGTTCCGAATCGATTTTAGGTACCTCAAAGTTGATGATATAAACGATCGCCCGGCCGGATAGCGCAGGTTTTTCTATATTATCGGAACCAATGTAACCGATTTTTGTATTTTTTTACTATAAATATTATGGTGTGTCACGCTTGGATATATAGATTTTTATCAAAAAGTTTACTATAGTGAGAGATGTACTAAAAGATCGGACATTATATAGGATTGGTAAAGATATGAGGAGTATGAGTAGTAAGTGAGAGAGTGTCTCCACTTTCTTTGTATGTTCAAACATAGTGTTCATATCATATTTCCTCTAGAGTGAGATTCTCTTCACCTCTCCAGCAATTTTAACAATTCAATAAATCTCAAAATCCCTCTCTTCAAAAATTCCCTTCCATATCGACATTCCTATTTCTGCTTGTGTTTTACAAATCAAACTAGAACGCCATTCAATTGGGAAACAGCCAGACAATAAGATATTGTATTACTTCGCCCAACCAATGATACGTTGACACAGTAACCCCATAACCGAAGACATAGAAGAAATCTGAAATTTATTTCAGATCAACAGCAAAGAACTTCGCTTTTTTATTTATGTTTATTTTGCTCTTTTTTCATTTTAGTACAGATAAAGTACCGACCACACCCCATTGTTAAGGTTCGTTTAACGTTCATTTGTCGGCCGAACTAGCGTCTGATTAAAATCAACAGCTTTGCGGTACTCATAAGCGTGATAGAGAACAGTGTTTTGAAATTAAACAAAAATGTTGACATGAAATGTGAACGATCTCATTGAGACAACTTATGCAACTAATTGAGAGGAGGAACTAGTTCCTATTACTTCAATCGGACCTTGGTAACTAATTCATTGCGGAAAGACACAACTGTAGAGGTGTCCATTCTACTATACCGAAATATCTTCATTTTTTTTATTGACATAAATTTTACCGATCTGAACACATAGCTTGGGGATAAATCAAAATAAGTTATCTTAACATTTATTAATTTTAACGTTCCTAAACACAGTATTCGACCATATGTTCCAGTTGGAATGAAAATTATTGAAGCGGAATAACCATGTCGCCCGAAACAGACCCTATTCATAAATATTGTTATGATTTTATTAAAAAATTAAAAACATAAAAAATATGTATGTAAGTACATATGAAATCTTGTAAAATTTTTGCGGTTTTGTTAACATGTCATAAATGTTGTAAAATGTTATGTAATTGTCGTTGTTGCTGTTGTTGTTTGTTTTGTTGTGGTTGTTACTGGGAGGTAATGAATGACAACGACCATGTTTTACAAACTCAAATAGCTTGGGGGATTTTAGCATTCAGACTTACTGATGACAGCTGTTGACAAACAAATGAATGAATGAATCACTTCGTAAAGAAATTTTATTGAATGTTAAGATAATATTTTCGGGGGGAAATATCGAAAATGTTCGTCAAAGGTGACAAATTAAATCTAAAAAATTTTCTAAAAGTTAAAAACAGGTTTTAAGATCTTTCTTAATAGGAAAATAGTGAGATGAATCATTTTGAATATTGAGTAAAAAACTGTAAATATCATATATTTTCGTGTAATAGATAGTTTTAGATTTCGATGGAAGAATTGTCTTGGCATTTGAAATAATTTGTCTAGTTTTTTATGAATGCAAATTAAAATATATTTAAAATGCGCCTATTGTATGTACTATATTTGTCTGGGGGAAAGCAGATTACGGACATTTGAAAATAGGGTAACTGCTGCAGGGTGCTGACCTGGACATCTTGGAGGACCACAGCGAGGAGGTTGCATTCGCGTATAGCCATATGATTAGCGAATAACTACTTTGGAGGAATAGTACCGTATCCATATACCATAAATATGGCTCCAACGTCGAGCTATATTGGCAGTAGATGCTAGCCAGCATCACCTTCCCTTCCCCCCATTCCACTAAATGTCAAATGACCACTTTTTCTGTGCAAAATTAATAGCGGCAACAAAATCATAGTATTCGTCATTAAATTTGGCACAACTGATTTTTTTGTTACTTGAATCGTTATTGTTTGTTTATTGTTGAATTTGGAAGAAATCGGTTCAGATTTGGATATAGCTCCCATATATATTTTCGTCTGATTTTATGTAAATGGTGCACCATACTGCCAATATTAGTCCGATTTAGACAAAATTTTGCACAGAGTATTGAATTAGGTCTAGATTGATATGTGCCAAGTTTTGTTGAAATCGGTTCAGTTTCAGATATAGCTCCCATATATAGTTTCATCCGATTTTATGTAAATAGAGTACCATACTGCCAATATTGATCCGATTGAGACAAAATTTTACACAGAGTATTGAATTATGTCCAGATTGATGTATGCGAAGTTTTGTTGGAATCGGTTCTGATTTAGATATAGCTCACATACATAGTTCCGTCCGTTTTTAGGTAATTGGTGCACTGAACTGAAAATTTTTGCCCGATTGGGACAAAATGTTGCACAGCGTACGGAATTTAGTCAAGTTTGACATCTATGAAGTTTTGTTGAAATCGGTCCAGATTTATATAGCACATATATATTGTTTCGTCCGATTTTATTTAAAAGGTGCACCAAACTCCCAATAATGGTCCGGTTTAAACGAAATTTTGCACAGCGTACTGAATTCAGTCCAGTTTGGCATCTTGAAATCGGTCCATATTGAGATTTTAGGTAAATTGAGATTTAGGCAATTTTCTTATAGATTTCAGAATGTCATTTTTATGGTTTTTATTGGCTCAAATATCTATGTAGATCACATTTGTTTTTTACCCGATTCCATGTTAATGGTCATCCAAAGATGGTATGTCTCTTCTATCAACAGGATATTGTACACATTATAATTTTTTGTTTGTACCCAAAGTGGTAAAGGGTATCATATAGTCGGCCCAATCTGACTTTTGATCTTTCCTTACTGGTTGTCTTTGAAAACATTCATCTTTCTGTGACATTTTTCCAAATTTGGCGCTAATTTTAAGCAAAATAAATGTAATATTTGCTTTAAAAATTTCTCTCTTTCATCCGAAATGTTGTCTACATCAATTTTGCTCACTTCATGTTTGAAAACAGCACCAGGTTTCTTTTCTTTTTTGTTACCTTCTTTTCGCCATATTTCAAAAAGGTCGATTTTTTATACGGAGGTTACCTAGATAAAAGAGGCATTACTCGCAAAACGCAAAAAATCGCAACTTGAAATAAATTTAAATAAACTCATTACTTATCATATTGGGTCATTTTTTTTAATAGCTTACTGAAATCAATCTATCAAATTACTTTAACTTTTTAAAGTCTTCATAGACTAAAGGGTTATTTTCAAGCATAGTGTAGCAAACATAAAAATGTGTTGATTTGATATAAATATGCTCACTTGTATCTATATTTTTCATTTTACACTAATTAATTATTGTAAACACAATCGAAATAATACGCACTCAAAGTTGACTAAGCCCCACAGAAACATAAGCATATTTATAGAATAAAAGTCTTGAGCGACTTGCACGGCCAGCTGTGTAACGGTACTTTATATTTAGCACTAATAAATATCACGTATCTCTATTTTAGAGTGTTCTAAATACAAAAACAACAACAACAACTCGTGAAGAACGACACTTTGATTTTTTTCAATTTTGCACAGAAAAACCAGTCATTTGACCTATAGTGCATTCAACGGACACGCACAACCCCGGATGGCTACAGTCGATGTCATTGTCCGCAATTATTATAGCAGAGCCACATCCTTCGACCGTAAAGGCCCGTATCCCCCGGCAATTCATGCACACAACCAACCCTACGGTAAGGCTCCTGCACCGACGTAAACATCGGACCCATAAGGAGAAGTGCCTGCCCGAACTCCTGCATGACAGCTGGCAGTTGGAGTATCTTCATGCACAGTGTCTAGCGTTCGCTCACGCCGCCAATGCCGTATAAATCGGACAATCATTAGAGTGTATAATAAAATGTTCAGTATGAAGACCTTTAAAAGTATATACGTTTCGCTCAGTACACTCCAGTACAGTTGTGGGCATAACTAAGTGAGTGTAAATGTAGGTGCAACTATTGTGGTTCACGAGTTACACTGACTCTCACTTAGAAAGTCAAGGAGACTCACCCATGGACTTAACAGGTGCTTTCTTCGCCCCTCTATTATCTGTTCGCCACTGGCATCATTTGACACATCTCATAACTGTCGACTCAATCGCCTGAGCTCTCTCTTATTTGGCGACTGCTTAGCCGGCGATTTTCTCTTGTCAGGAGTGTCCATCTTTATTTTTTTGCTGTCCGACCCCATCGGAGAACTCACCAACCTAAATAAAATGGAAAAATCTTAGTACAGGAGAAATCCGCGTCAGAAACCAAGGAGTCAAAGCAATCAAAACCGAACCATTGATACTTGGACTGATGAGGAGAATATTGGTGCCCCAAAGGATGAATCCCTAAAGCTGTGGTGTTAGGCGAGCTCGGGCTTGTTAGTGTTCAATGGTATGAAGTTAAGGTAACGATTGTATTCGGACGGAGACTGGCCGATAATTGGGCGTCACAACTATTACATCGGATTAAAACTAAAGCATTTTAGAAACTCTAGGGAGACAAATTGGAACTCTTATGTGTTGCTAAGAGTCTTTTTAATATGTAAAGAAGAGAGATCAACAGAGTTAAACGCGATTCTTAGAAATTTAGTGAGTCGATAGACAGTGTTAACGAAGTTGAAAGATTTCGGAAATAACTATCATAGAACCATATGACAATATGTGGTATTAAACGAAATGACGGATCATGGACTAACTTCGGATTAGGGACTCTAGATCTTTTATCAGATATATATTTGCACGTCTATCCTCAAACTGGGGCAATGAATCCATGATAATTAACGTAATTAGCTATCCAAAACTTGTATGACTGATAAATACTTTCCAACGTTCCAAATCTCCTGGACCAGAGATGTTGCAAATTGCAGCGTATCAAATCTTAACCGTAATATAGCTTATTTATCGACCATGTTTAAGACTATCATACCAAGTTTGTGGATGGAGGTAAAAGTAGTTTTCGTTCACAAAGCTGGGAAGCCAGGCCATATCTTGGATTAAAGGACGAATAGCCTTAATTTTTCAACTGTTAGTCTTTAATTGGGATAAAATCTTATGCCTAAACAATTTACAGTGCAAGCCTTTAAATGCTGCCTGTGGACATATAAGGATCCCGAACGAATTTTGGTAATCACACAACATATTCTGATCTTAGTCGTTAATTGTTGATTTGGTCTTTAATACCATCCAATTTTATCTTTGCTATTGCAGTGGCACTTGATTAGAAATATCTTCAAAGTTTGCATATTTTCCGGAGTTCCGGGAAAGGTATATCGTGGAATGGGGTTGTAAAATTTCCTACTAAAACCATGAACGCATATCTGAATTAAATTTCATAAAAAATGTATCAAATATAAATGCAATAATAAAAATTCCTCACACCTCTACCCACTTCATGGAAGAAACATTAGTCACGTATGTAAAGAAATATTTAAATAAAATCAAAAACAAACAAAGTAATGACGACATCGCAATTCCCCTCATTTATTCATTCATTTGTGGCAGTTGAATGCCTCACACTTGGGATCAATTAATTAATTATTTATTTATGCAAAAAATAAAAAAAAAAAACAAAAAAGCTTACAAAGAAACAAAACTGTGATGGTCATTTGTGTTTGACATAAACACATGCATATATGGACAAGGGGCGAGGAGATGTGGAGTAGATTTGAAAAGAAATTACATTCATAAATGTATGAATGAATGTTCTTCTCTATGTTAACAACATTAAAATAATATATGTTGTGGTGAAATAAAAAAAGCCTAAATAAATTAATACTTATGTTCCAATGAACGTAGTTTATTTTGAATATCATTAAGAAGCCCCAAACGGAATCGAAATTTAAGAATATTTTAAATGTTTGAAAATCAATTTTACAGGAGTCCAACATAACTAATTGTGGGTCATAAGCAACTTTTTTTATAAGCTTAGCGGAGAAATGCAGACATGTTGTAATGTCTGATTATAACATACGTGCAGGCATGTTGGAATGCAATAACAACAATAAATAATTACTGTATTGGCATATATGACATCAAAGAGGAAATTACAGAGACCATCTGTCGCATAATGCTGATGTTTATAAATATAGTATAGTGATATAAATATGCATAAGCATGTACACTGCATGAAAATAATATAAGTACTGTCGCAAATATTTTAAATATCATTTTAATAACCCCCGTGTAAGGAACTCTATGGAATTAAGATTGGTACAGTTAATACTAATTTTCTTGCAAATATGCTGTCATTTGGTGCCTCAAATGTCTCCTGAAGTTCGGAATGACTCTTTTTAACCCCAATTGAATCCAATGGAAATATATATATAAATACGGAGAGTAAATTTTACACCCTACACAATTTTTTTTTGTGTAGCACCAAATGTTGAATTATGAATTATTGCTTCCCGATCCACGATTTAGTATACGGAATGTCATATATCGACTAGCTGAATCGATCTAGGCATGTGTGTTCCTCTGTCCATTATAATTTGCACTCAAAGTAGAGGCCACAGATAGGTACCAATCGGCAAGACATAATGCATGCAAGTCGGTTTCTGGCCAAAAACGACACGAAACGAAATATTATTTACCGACCCTATAAAGTATATATATTCTTGATCAGGGTAAAAATCTAAGACGATCTAGCCATGTCCGTCCGTCTGTTGTTATATGGGGTAGACCCCACATAAGGGCAATCCCAATTTTCGGTATTTTAGGGTCCTTGAGCGAGTTTTTAACACATTATAAATATCAGTCCTCTTTTTCTGGTGCGCCCCAATTTACGGTATTTTGGGGGTATTTTTAAGCGCGTTTATAAACCGAATTCGCTGAAATTTGGTACTATGTGTTCTTGTTGGGTACCAAATTTCTCCACTAAAAATTATAAATATAGGTCCATTTTTTCGGGTAGCCCCCATAAAAAGGCACCCCAATATTCGGTATTTTGGGTACATTGGGTTATTTTTGGGTACCAAATGTTTCCACTACAAATTATAAATATCGGTCCACTTTTTCTTGTAGCCCTCATATAACGGTACCCCCCAATTTACGGTATTTTGGGGGTATTTTTAAGCGCGTTTTTAAACCGAATTCGCTGAAATTTGGTACAATGTGTTCTTATTGGGTACCAAATTTCTTCACTAAAAATATGGGTCCATTTTTCCGCAAGGCCCCATAAAAGACACCCTCAATTTTCGGTATTTTGTAGTTCTTGAGCGCGTTTTTCCACCGTAAATGTAATTTAGTATTTTCTAGCCGCATAAGGTAACAAATCATCCTACCAAAAGTTATTGATATTCGCCCCCTTTTAAGGGTAGTTCCCATATAACCCCCTTCTTATGTTAAAATAGTTAGCTGACTTGTTCCGCGTGTAGGGGTTGTCCCCATGTAGGCGTATTCTACCATAGTATAGGGGATAGTCGTTACTCCAAATAGTCAGTTGTACCCTACAAATTATGGAATTCTAAGACGATTTAGCCATCGGTTGTAATCATTCCGACTTCTAAGGAAGTCGTGCTAAAAAACTCGAACCTGATGATAAGGAAATATATCGAACTGCATTTAAACATCTCCCCCATATATTTATACCTCCTGAAGGAAAGAAAGAAAACAAAAATATTGGGTTCGAAATTGTCATATGTCGGTCATTAATTAAGCATAGCCCTCATATATATAACCCCAAATATTCGCTAATTCCTACACTATGTAATACAAATTGCAGTCCACGCTTTGGAGTTTTCATTAAAAATTGCTAAAATTTGTATTTGGTGTACACAATGGTTTACATAAAACGGTTTGTAGAATTATCGGTAAATGTAATTTTAAAAATTTGACTTCAATTCTATTGATGTTAAAGGCTAGATATAGAAAATATACTATATACATAGAACCTCATAAAGGTTCCGTCGCATTTTCGGTGTTTCTGATATTTTAGTTTTTTAAGGGTGAACTAATTTTTAATATATTTTCTTGTTTAGACCTAACCGGTGTTTTAATCCAAAAATGTCTTATCAATAGTTAATTATCCGCCTCTCCCCTTTTGTTATTTTTGCAACCATTGATGTTACAAAATTCGCATATGTATTTTCCAAAATTATTTCCATATAAATGATAAATACAATGTATCACCACTTACTTGGTTAGTTTAACATTTCAATGTTTGTTCATTTCAAACACTGTGTTGTTACTATAAAATTCGCATATGTATTTTCCAAATAATTTCGATATAAACAACAGATGTAATAGGTGCAGCAAGTGTTGATACGGCCAACATGACCATGACCAGAGTGTTTAAAAATATTATATGTGATGATTGTTCTAATTGTGACTTAATATGCGAACATGGATGTCAATAAGACAACGAGACAAGACATAACAAAGAATTATATTCATAAAATGCAGAAATCCGGACATTGGCAATGCTCTACTTTGAAACATATTTTTTCAGAACATGAACAACCTATTAAGGCGCAGTCCTCACCGATTTGAGGAATTTTAAAAGTATGGTGGAAGGTATAAAAAGTTCAGTATTCACGAACATAGCTCCGAATGACTTTGGCCTTTACTGGTTTTCTGTCCATTTATACAAAAATAGAAAATAAAACATTTATTATACCAAGTCAAGGTTTGAAACCTTCCTGTCCTTTAATAGGAACATTGTATTAATCCCTTGGCGATCGTCTACTTTTTTCTATATAATTTCCATTCGCCACTAAAATATGATTTGTGACACAATTTGCATTGTCTCTGAGGAACGGTTTACACAAAGACCATTATTATTTTCCACAATTTGCAATGCAGTTGAGAACACTTTTCTGATGTTGTTGCTGTACAACAATTATTATAATTGGTGGCATGCAACGTTGGAATATAACACCAGCAGCAGCACCAACAACAGCAATGTTAATATTCATTTCACTACCAAACGATTGGAGGAAATAGTAAAGCACCTTGAGTGGTAGTGAATTATCAATGAATTTGCTTCGTGAATAGTTGAAACTGCTAACAAGTTGTCGTTCGTTTTTTTCTTCGACGGGCTAAGTGAGTGCAACAACGACAAGTTGCCAACGCCAATGATGATAGCCTTCATTGTAATAGTTAATTCTATACTGCGAACAAAAGACATAAGTAAAAGTAATAAGTTGACGGGGTGTTGTAGTTTGGGTGATAGCTTGTAAAAATAAAATACTCCGGTGATTCTTGTGGACTTTTAAAAGAAGACCTTAAAGTCTTTTATAGAATGATCTCCATGAGAAGACCTTGTGGTCTTCTATAAACAGACCTTCTATAAGAAGACCTTCTAGTTTCATATGTGAGCATATTTTGGTATTCTATGAGAGTACCTTTTGGTATCCGGTCCACTATAAGAAGACCTTTTGATCTTCTATAAGATGACCTTCTGGTCTTCTATAAGATGACCTTCTGGTTTTCTAATTTCATATGTGAGGATATTGCGCTCTTCTATGAGAATACCTTGCGGTATCCTATGAAAACGCATTCTGGGTTTCTAGATTCTATAAGACCTTTTGATATTCTATAAGATGACCTTTTGGTCTTCTATAAGAAGACCTTCAGGTCCTTTGTAAGAAGGCCTTCTGGTGTTCTAGTTTCATATGTGAGGCTATTTTGGTCTCCTTGGGGTATCCTATGAAAAGACATTCTGGTTTTCTAGCTTCTATAATACCTTCTAGTCTTTTATAAAATGATCTTTCGGTCCTCTATAAGAAGACCTTTTGATCTTCTATAAGATGACCTTCTGGTCTGCTATAAGAAGACCTTCTGGTCCTCTATAAGAATACCATCTGGTGTTCTATAAAAATACCTTCTTATGGAAGACCTTCTGGACTACTATAAGAAGACTTTATGGGGTCAGAAGGTATTTTTATAGAAAACTACACGATCTTATAGGAGACCTATAAATGACCAAATATTCTTCTTATAGAAGACCTTCTATTTTTCATTCGCTCTCTCTATATTATTTTTTAAAGAAGACCTTCTGGTCTTCCATAAGAAGACTTTCTGGTCCTCTACAGAAAATTCTAAAGAAAGAGAAGACATTTTTTTAATTCTTGTCATTACTTTTTAAACACCCTTTTTTCCTAATGTCCACTTCTATACTAACACTGTTGTTGAGAAAAAAGACAAATGAATGGCAGACGTTTGTCATTAGTTTACCATTTTCTAGTAGTTGTTGTTATTGCTGTTATGGCATTGTAAATAATTACCAACTGTCAGTAAAGTTCAGACATTATTCTCGCATTTTGCAGTTTTGTAGTCGTAGAAAAATAAAACGTGTTTAGAAATCTCGACACACCATTCGCCATTCTGATGATGACGGCCAATTGTCTGACCATTTTTGCCCTTCCTTTGGAGCAAAAAAATATATTTAGTTTGTCTTGTTGTTGTTGTGTTCTTTCTTTGAATATTCTCATGTGACGCGATGCAATTATTTAGAAAATACCAATAAATTAGAAATGATTTAGTGGAGGATGTGAGTGAAATAAATGCAGCAAGTAGTCTCAAGTGTGTGATGAAGTGTACGAGAGCAGTTCGGAAAGTTCTTAGCCTAAAACAAAAAGCGTGGTATAAACAGAAAGAAGTTAAGTGTTTTGGAAACTTCCATCTCTGTTATGAACACATGTTAATTTTTTCGATCTGGTAACTCCTTCATATAGAAACAGATGTTCAAAAAAGACAAATCCGCAATTTTTAACAATGGAAAAATTAGAAATGCGTGCTTTCATTGTAAAAAAATTGCGGATGAGTCTTTTTTGAACACCTGTTTCTATATGAAGGAGTTGCCAGATCGAAACAAAATTGTACATGTGTTCATAACAGAGATGGAGGTTTCCAAAACACTTAACCTTTTACTTTTTGTACTAGACTAAAAACTTTCCGAACTGTCCTCGTATGTGTGTGCTTTTAAATTTAGTATTTGAATATGGTTGTGGATATTTTTTTCACGGTTTTGTTGACTTTGATAAAAAAAAATATTGCTTCTTTTTATTATTGATTAAATTGAAATTTAATAACCACAATACGAATGTGTCATTATTAGTTATTGGTATTAATATAGCTTCTCATATAATGAGTTATATATGAAGAACTTCCTTTTCCGAAAATGAAATTTGAAGAAATATGGCATGGAGTTTATTTTCGGCGGATAGGAATTGCAGAGTATGAGGTGGAAATTGAGATCTTAAATCCATATAACAAATGATAGGTATTAGAATCAAGTCAATGATTGACGTTCATCGGTAGAAAACATAAGAAACTTCTAATCCAACAGCACTGTTATGTTTTGGAGGTGTCGTATGCGAAGTGGAAAAAGTGATACGACAATTGGTTTGAACCGATTTTACGTTTTTACACGTTTTTATTTATTTTGTGTTGTATTATCGTAACTTTAAAAGAGAACTGTAAAAGGGATCTGTCTAAAATAAATCATATGGGTGATATAATAAAAATGTAAAAATTAGATTTTAATTAACGGCCTTTGTTAATTTTTGCTATTTAAGACTTCGATCTGGTCATTACAGCTCTAATCATATAAAACGTGCTCTAACTTATGTGACTCATAATAATTTATTTTTTATTGAACTGAGAAAAGAATCGTCATGTAGCCACAAAAGAAATAACAGGTGAATTACTCATTTGAAGCTACTTGAAAATAAAAATTACCAGTAAAAAACAGCATACAAATATATCGATTCACGTCAATATTGAATGATGCCAAAAAAGTGATGAATTCAGCAGCCATGATGAAAACAAAAAACAATGAAAAACCAGTGAGCGGAGCAGTATAGTCGGACGGGGCCGACCATACGATACCCTACCCAACTATCACGGAACTCTAACTTTCTGCTGATGTTTATTCCGAGCCTGGGGAATATTTCTGATATTTGCACCATACTGCCTGATTAGTGGTTAACAGCATCTCTTCCTTACACTGATATATTTTCCGAATATTACTAATATTCAGTATGTCCCTCTATACTTGTCGAGATTCCTTTCGCCGTGGGGTTTTTTGTGAAAAAAACGACTAAAAAAAAACACAAAAATTAAGTTTTCGGTCCACTTCATTTCAAAATTATTATCTGATATCACCAACAATTATAGCCGTTGTCCTTGACCATAAATGGAATCTCATGGAAATTTTCAAAGCGATCAGCGCTATATTTCCGCCCTCTAGTGTGGTAATGGGTTACTAAATAATATCTCAGTACGTAAGCACCTTTAAATATTTAAGTGTAACTCCCACATCAGAGTACATACGACCATATAATTTGTATCAATTTAAAGGTCAACCACTCCACTTTGGTATACTATCAACTTTTCGGTCCTATGTCCTTCAGGAGTAAATATATACGCCAAAGAATATATATTTTCTAATTTTTCTCACAAAAGTCGGGGTCCATTTGACCCGCTAAACACTGGCCGATCATTGTCAAAACAGGCATGCTTACTCTTCGGCCCGATCCCCTTCTCCATGTAAAAATTCGTGATGCTTAAGCCATAATTGCGGCCTCTGGAGCGACCAGAAAAGCCGACAAAAATTTAGTATTTGGTCCATTTCATCCTTTAAATATTAAACGATCTATATCAAAAACAATAGGGGTCTTCATTGGACCGAACCCATCCTACATGCAAAATTTCGTGAAGATTGGTCCATAACTGTGGCCTGTATCGTGTTTACAATAATAATTTTTTTACAATTAAAATCTATTTTCAGAACATCTACCAACCTTCATTAAATTGGGATAATTGTAAAATAATTTCACTTTTATCTCTAAAAGCTTTTAAATGTATATCGCCCCAACTTGAAGATTCCTTAACTCCCTGCCCACTCTGTAATGATAATAATTTATTTTTTTTTTTTGTACAAAAGAACGCCCTGCAATCTTAATTCCTTTTTTTTCTTATTTTCAAAATCAAAAATTCCACTTACATGTAATTTACATCAACACGCACGTTGCCAATTATTCTCTGGTAAAAAATGAAAATATCAACAGATCTTTGCAACAGCCCTGTAATTTGTGTGTCAGTCATTAAGATTGATGTTGCATGTGCAACAATGCCACAATCAAGGCCAGAGGTAAATGTAACAAGTAAAGGGCTGAACTAAATGTCGAAGAACGTCATTTAAATGACTGGTAAAGAGAGAACAAAAGATTTTGAAATAGAGTAGCTGGTAAACTACGTTAAAAGGAAAATGAAATATGTTTCAAGTGGAACAGATGGAAATTTAAACTTGAGTAGAAAAACTACAGATTTCGTTATACGCATTTGTGCAGATATTGATAAAAAATATAAGAAAATTTTCAAAATTTTACTGATTAATATTTTTATAATATCATGCGAATCAATTATCCTATTTGAACAAAACTTTGCATAAACTATTATCTTTACCTAGCCTAGATCAAGTCCGAAGATGGGGCCCACCGGTTCACCTTCACCAATATTAAATGGGGCGGAACGTGAAAAATAACAAATTCGTTTGAAAAACTTCTCCAAAATCTTCAAAACGCCAAATTTTGCCATTCACAGTCAAAAAAGTAAAAAAAATGACAGTTGGGAAGTACCAAGGGCTATAGTTAATTGTGGACCAATATTATTAATTTTTAATGAAGGTATAGAAATTGTCAAACTGTAATCAATTAAGGGCTATAGGTACACCTTTGAACAAATCATCAAAAGAACGAAAAACAGAAGCTTTCATATTGTGAAATATTATGGACGGTATACAAATATTAAACTTTGGATCTATTTCACAATTTTCAGTGACGCTTTTATTAACAATATAACATTTATTTGTTATATTGTATTTAACATCTCTATCGAAATAATTTGGAAAACACATATGCGAATTTCATAACACAATTTGGAGCAACAGTGTCTATTAAAAACAATCAATGGATTGCAAAAATAACCACAATCGAGTGTGTGGAGAGACGTCGGTTGTCAGCAAGAGAAACAGTAGTCAAACTGTTGCAAAACTAACAACCACCAAGTGTGGTGAGAGTTGGAGGTCGATATCAAAACAAAACATTTGTTTTTGTCAAAGAGAGAGAGAGAGAGAAAGGAAAATATGAGCGCATATAGTGGTAGTGGTCAAAGTAGGAATCAATTTTGAAATTAATGAAATGTTAAATTGTATTCTAAGTAAAGTCGTTTTTTCCCAAAATATACTTCGTTAATACTTTTTCTCAGATTCTCTCTCCAATAATCCAATTAAGCGCCCAATTCATAACTGAACAAATAATAAAATAATAGCTCAGAATATTTGCAATTATTCCCTTCTAGTTCTTAACATTTTTGCACTTAGCTGCACACGGAATATCAAGTTAAAAAACGGGCCTTATTTCTTACAACAAAATACAATTAATACTTTATTAATGCAATAAATAAATACGTCAAAAATAATAGTCCTTCTTTTTCATTATTAGATATTCAGTTGATCGCGTATTCCTGAAAATGTATCATTGTCCTCTTTTTATGCAGTGATTTAACTTACGTGCACGTTGATGCAGGCAAGAGACTTCAGATATCGGCACTTTTGACTTTCCTGCACATAAATAATTGCATGTGTTGCTTGTCAAAACTACTGTATATCTTCATTAAAAACTTGTAATGTAATAGTTAATAATGGCGGGACAGTTATATGGGGACTATGTATAAAAATAAGTAGAAAAGAAATGCCGGATTAAAGCCAATTCTGTTGAAAATGTGACTAGGGATAGTTAGTACAATTGGGTTCTTCCGAAAGAACTGATTCAAAGAAACGATTCCGCAAAAGATTCGGCTTTTCGGGGAGAATGTGCGAAAGACTAAAGTACAAAATAACAGAAAATGTGGTCTGAAAATTTCAGCCGGACGGGTGTTTTTTGTGACGCTATTCCGTGAACCGTAGTTTCATTGTATAGGTAAAATTTCAATGTAGTATCGCTATCTTGGTTTCAACAGACATGCAGAATTGGTTAAAATGCCATAAAATTGTATTCAAACCAAGAATTCAGTGTCCGGAGTTAATATAATCAATATAATCTCCATTTTATGGTGGAGGGTATTATTAAAGTGGTGAAGAGTTTACAATGTCTTAAAATTTCCAACAATCGTAAAATCAATTTACAATCCAGCAAAAGCAGTCATAACAATTTTTATTTTAATAAAATTCGCAATGTTATCCTCTAAGCAAACCGGAAAAACTACATAAAAATTAAGCCAAACCTTGTAAATAAAATCAACAACAACATAAATTTGTTTAAAAAAATACACACAAACAAAAACCAGCAACTAGATGCCTGATGATGTTGTTGGCACAAATATCACTCCGAACATGCAACGAGGTATGCAACAAGCATGTATCAGCTCGCAACAACAGCAAATTAATTGAACTTGACCTTGGCATTGCCAGACACATGAACATTGATTTAGTCAAGGCCAACAATGCTTCACGGCTAATTGCTGCAAGATGTCAAGATGGCGTGTGGAAACTACAAAATCATGGGCAGGACTAAAAATAGTTTGACTCGTTCGCTAGATTTTAGATTTCAGATAAGCATCTTAAAGGAAGTTGGCTACTTTATTTGTGTGTTTTTGTGGGCTTTAATGCTGCTTGAATTGTGGAGTCACTTTCAATTTGCCTCAACTGCATATGCCACATGCTGCTGTGGCCACTAGAGTAGACCTCAATGATGTGGTTGCTATCTCTGATGTTGTGTGTTGTTGTTTTGCATGAAGCATACATTTCATTAGCTTTATCTTGAGACAAGTGGATCTTGTACTTGTTGTCTGGTCTGCTTGAAACATTGTCCAGTCTTCGGAGTGTTTGCTCAGAGGATTGTCGATTTAGACAGGGTTTTTGCTGTTGATATTGTTGTTCGGATGTATGTTTGCCATTGTATCATGTCCCATTTTTTGGTCGTCCACATCATGCCTGTCCGCCCATAGTGCTGTGTTGTGCTGCCATTAAGCTACGTATTTGTTGATACTTTTCGCTACTGTGTAACGCAAAATTTAAGCAATCACTGGATATCGGTAGACAACGACAACAACAAAACGTGTTTTAATCGATTTCGTGTAAACATCATTAATAATATTATTGGCGAAGTTTTCGTTAATTTTGATACAAGGAGAACACAGTGAAGAGTGACATATAAAAACAGGATTGGGATTTTATAGACCATAAAATTACTAACAGAGATATTCGATTTCTAATGTTTAAAAATGTCAAAATAGTGGATTGAATTACCCTCGACCGTATTAAAGTATGTAAAGTTTTATTAAAATTGGTTCAGGTTTAGATATTGACCGCATATATATTTTCGTTTGATTTTAGGTAAATGGTGTGTCAAAGACTCGATGTTTGTTCGATTGGCACAAAATTTTATGTAATTTTGTTACCGAAACGGATCTGAAAAAAGATACAATATATAAATAAACATAAAATAATTAATTTCGTAAAAAAACTAAATGCAAAATTATTACCAATTCGGTTGGCACGGGCCTTTGTATTGAAAATTTTCAACAAGGAGGTATTCTGAGAACTTAAAATGCAATATTACATGCTCTTCGGTTGCATGTGGTCTTAATATCTGAACTCTGTCGGAACCCTTATGTAGCGGATCTTTCAAACTAAGAACCAACATTGAATATATTCTATGAAGCTTGTTTTTCTCATTTGTGCCCTGTTCCTTTTAAAGGATCAAAATGACAAATGTATGGATTTATATCCTCGAGGACCTCGATCGTTCTACATACAAAATGCAATCGATAACATTCTGCATGAAGAAAACTTCCCACTGTACCTCCATAAGTATGTACGTATATATGTGCATAATTGTCATGAAGATAAACAAAAACTCTAGATTTGACCACAAGACATCAATATAATTTATGGGTCCACAACATGAAGACGTCAAGTGCATAAAACAGCAGCAGTACAAACAGCCCTGTAAAGTGACAGGAAAAGACAACATACATAAATAAAACCAGTAAGGAAAGTAGTAAAGTCGGACGGGGCCGACTATACGATACCCTTCACCACTATGGGTATATTAAACAGGACTATTAACATGAAATTGGATAAAATAAAATATGTGATATTTATCTAAATGTGAATCTACCTAGATCTATCCATAAAGTATGTAAATCGACTTCAAATAAATATTAATAGGTGCGTCAATTACTTAAAAGCAATCTATAATAAAAGGGAGCTATATCTAAATCTGGACTGATTTTCACGAAACAAGACAGACATCACTCTAGGCTCAATTCAGTACGTTATGCCAAATTTCGTGCAAATCGAAAGATATATAGCGACTTTGGTGCACCATTTACATGAAATCAAACGAAACTATATATGGGAGCTATATCTAAATCTGGACCGATTTTCTCGAAACTTGGCAGACATCACTCTAGGCTCAATTCAGTACGTTATGCCAAATTTCGTGCAAATCGAAATATATATAGGGACTTTGGTGCACCATTTATATGAAATCGGACGAAACTATATATGGGAGCTATATCTAAATCTGGACCGATTTTCACGAAACTTATCAGACATCATTTTAGACCTAAATGATTAGGCTGTACCAAATTTCGTGCAAATTGAAAGATATATAGGGACCGTTTACATTAAATCGGTTAAATATATATATGGGAGCTATATCTAAATCTGAACCGATTTTTTCAATTTCAATAGGGTTCGTCCTATTGTCGTCCTATTTAACATTGACAGACAGACGGACGGACGGACATGCATAAATCGACTCAGAAAGTGATTATATGCATATTCTCAAAAGGAACCATGTGTCTATCTCGGTTCCTTTTGCCTGTTACAAACATATGCACAAAGACATAATACCCTGTACCACAGTGTGGTGAAGGGTATAAATAGCATAAGTATGCAACTACATACATTTTTTGAACTGGAAGAATGTATATGTCTACTTTTGCCTTTGGTATTTTAATCATAGCCCAAATATAAGGTCTGGTTCAAATCCTTCCTCGGTGGGTTCATTAAGAGACAGTAAATAAACCACTATTAAATGTTTCTTAAGGAATTCATTCAGCAGGAGTAGTGACAGAATCCCTTCCAACCGTGTTTCTTGCCCTGCACTTTACAGTTTAACCATCTATTCCTTAGCATATGTCTGACCCAGTCTGTGATTACCTGATCAACTCGAAAGGCTTCTAAGGATTGGAGAAGCGTTTCGGTGCCAACATCAATGAAAACAGCAAAATTAAACATTTGCATGTCGAAGGTGGCCTCAATGTGTTGTACTACCAGGTTGCGGAGACTGATTAAAATACGCTCTTTCTCACGAATGTTCACGTCGAGAATTCGAATGCTTTCAATTTATCGCGAATGATAAAGTTACAAAGAATGAACAAGCATTCAGAAAGAATTTCAAAAACCAAACGAAAAGAACGATTGTTGTTGTGTGCTCTCACTCCTTTGTTATGTGTGTGCGAACATTCGTTTGACAAATGCTCGTTTGGTAAAGAATTTATCGCGATAAATTCCTTCGTAAAATGAGCCTAAACGAAAAAGAACGTATTTTGAATCATTCGCGACCGAATTTGGCACACCAAACGAAAAGAACGATTGTTGTTGTGTGCTCTCACTCCTTTGTTATGTGTGTGCGAACATTCGTTTGACAAATGCTCGTTTGGTAAAGAATTTATCGCGATAAATTCCTTCGTAAAATGAGCCTAAACGAAAAAGAACGTATTTTGAATCATTCGCGAGCGAATTTGGCACACCCTGTGTAATACCTTGTGAGTGCAGCTAAGTATGGTGATAGATATTCCGTCTTTTTTTGCAATATAGCAGATGATTACCTTAATCATCTGCCACTGTTTCAGTTTGAATATGATTTGTTAATTGAAACTTCTTGATTTTTAAAACGTTGTTCACAGAAAATTTTCCAGGAGTAGCGTTTAGCAATTCTTGTCATTGTGTTATTTAAGTTTAGTATAGAAGTTGTCCCACTAAACTACAGATTTTTACGGCGTGTTCTGTTGTATAGACGTCGAGTCTCTTTTCTTTGTTCCAAATCTTCGCTGTCATTCAGTAGGTTTCAAAGACAGATTTTCTTTATCGAAGAGGACAACTTTCTTTGAGATTAATGTCTATGTCATTAGTGTGTAAAATGTCATACAAAAAAAAAAAAAAATACATAATTCGTATATTATATGAATAGTGTTCAGAAAGTGTTGTTAATGTCGGGATTTCTGCATTTTATGAATGCAATGCATAAAACGATAAACTCTGGTTTCTTGTCAGAAAGAGTGAAAGACAAATTTGGAGTGTGTGTATTTGGTGGTGGTGACACGTTTCTATGGCACAGACATTTTTTGACGTTTTAACTTTTTTTATGTCTTTGTATCGTTTCTTCTTACTTACGTACATTTTCATGTTCTGCGTCAGTAGAACATATAAAATGTTAAAAATTCGGTGGAACTTTTTGTTCGTATCAACACTTGTTTGATGTATTGTATTTAACACCTGTATTGAAATAATTTGGAAAATACATATGCGAATTTTGTAAGATCAATAAAGAGGTGGTAAGAGTGTCTGAAATAAAGAAACAATGGAATGCAAAGCTATTCACAATCGAGAGAGTGGAAAGTCGGCGGTTGTTAGCACACATAAAAAGAAGAGGGGAATAATGAATGGAAAAAGTGGTAAGGTTGAGTGAAGTAGAAAAATAGTTGTGATATTAATGAATTTTTTATTTTTTTTTTTTTGGAAAAAGTAGTGGCTTTCTCATGATTATAAGAATTTGTACTTGTATTCAAAGTGAGGTACATGTACAATATGGCAAAAATTAACTATGAATGAAATTATGTAAATATTCATAAAATTTTGTTTCTGTGTATTTAAGCTTAAGTCTCGTAATTAGAATTAAGAAATTTATTTAACAAAAAGTGGGTGTAATTATCTTATATTTGGTATTCTCATTGGGTAGAACACCTTCTTACTAAAAATTAGTAATATTGACAGAAGTTTCAGGTAACCCCCTTTTAACTTATTAACAAAAGGCTTTTTTTTTTAAACCGAATCGACTCTAATTTCATATATTGAGTTTTCATTCGGTGTTAAATCTTCCTAACAAGATTATCAATATCTGTCTTCGTTTAATATAGCCCCACATTGTGGTAATGTGAGGACCAATGATCAATAGGTTTTTTAAATTTTATAAAATACAAAATTAGTTCCATGTTCGACGCACAATGGGTTAGAGTAGCATGTTTTCTTGGATCAAATCAGGGAAGAAGAATAATATTTATCCTAAATTTCTTTATTTTTCCATTACCAATAAAATAACACCATTAAAATAAGCTAAAAAAATGTTTTCTAAGTATATTTGAGTATAATTTTATTAAATAATGTCAAATATCAGTGTAGATATATAGTGCTAGGAGTACAATATGAGAACTTAAACATTGAATTTTATACGTCTTAAAGTTAATCATCCACATCATCATCATCCGCAAACAGGGATGGTGCGTATGACGAATTTTCAGGTTTTCGACTGTCAAAAAGGTGTAAACGTCGAAAATGTCATATACCTGTATAAAATGTAGTAAACGTCATTTATTTCAATATTATCACCATATACAATAATTTTCAAGAACATATATTATTTTTACTGTATATCTGGCTATTCTTTATTAGAACTAATAAAAAATTCTGAACTTTTTTGAGAAAAAAATTTTGAAATTCGATATCGATTTGAGTAAAGCATACGTTATTTCCAAATCGATAAATGTAAATAGCTATTTTATCAAAAACCTAATAGTTTATACGTCGGAAATGTATGTCATTTACGTCACTGTTTCTGACAGGTCATCTCTGTCCGCAGCATCACCAACTTCTGATAACTGCTCAATATGTAAAAGGGCATTTGACGCAATTTCGGGTCCGTGAATAAAAAACTTGTGCAAAGTGGTAGGCATATTATACCAAGGATACGTTTCAACAAAAAGTCGTCCTGTATTGTGTGCATATATTTGAAATTTTTCATTATTAATCTCATTATCATCTCATTTTTTAGAGTTTTGGTGCGTTTTTTGATTTCATCAGCTAAAAATGTCATCTTGTCATTCATTGCTTGAGCGCTTGAATTCATCATAAGCTTCGGCGATTATAAAAAACAACGTTCGAACTTGTATCTATTTTTTTATGTTAATAAAATCCCTTTTTATCCGATTACTTGATACTGCACAACACAATCACTATTTGTCAAAACAAAGAATATTATTAAAATGATCAAAAACTAAATATTATTGTAACAAAGAATATTATTAAAATAATAAAAATAACAACAATAAAATAGCATAAAAACAAAAAAACACAACACACAGCAACATCACCAGTCGCGAGATCAATGTGACTTTTAGCTAATTTGACTGCTGCAACACTTGTATTAAACAATGCATGGCTTCTAAAAGGCACAAAAGGGCAGCGTAAAATTTTGCAATGTAACACAGATTTATGTCCTCTTTAATATAAACTAAAAATTATGACACGAATGTGGACGAATAATAACTATTTATCCATTTAAAATATAAAAATATTAAATTTTTTGGCATTTTCAATATAAATAACTAAATCTTAATCACTTCCAAACACAATTTCATACTCAAATGTTAACGAAGTATTTGCAAAATAACCTGAACTTCATGGTTCCATTGAAAAATGTTTAACTTTTACAATACTTTTTAAAATAAATAAAATTTTCAACGGGAACGTTTTAACGTTTTTCAGCCTTTTTTGCCACAAAAATTTTTTATGAAGTTTGACTTTGAAGTTTCACTACAAAAACACCAGACCACTTTTGAAATTTATTTTAACGACAAGTGATGTAGAATTTTATATACTGTAACCGGGTGCAAAAATTTTAACAATACTTAAAATTTTATTTTTTAATTAATCCAAGAAAACAGGCTATTCTAACCCACTGAGCGACGATTGTCGCTATCGGCTAACTCCTTCCGATAAACCCCACCACAAATGTTCAAAATTTTGAACTTTATAAATAGGTGCTGAATTTTAATGCTTTTCATCTTCCATAAGAATTGTAGAAAGTCGCTTTAGTGAACTTCACAGATTCCTCTAATACAATATGAAATATGTACATAGACAGGGTTTGCTGGTTCACCTTTGAAATATGTGTAAGTGTTTGGATAATTAATTTAATTTTAAAATGCAATGAGGCGATACATTGCCAGAATGTTAAAATATTAATTCTTTACATAACATGCACATGATGCTGGAGTTTCCATTCGATTATTTTTTGTGGTAATATCTCGCATATTGAATTTATAAATTATGGTAGGTGGGTAGTAGTGCTATAGTTGCATACAACATCACATCAATACACCACAACACATTGCATTTTTATGAATGTATGTGTGCGAGTGTGCTTTCAACTAAACTAATGGAGAGTGAGTTGATAGTAAAAGCGTAGGGGTTTTTCTTTTAAATTCTATTTTTATCATTCGACAGAAAGCAGGAAGTTGGCAGAAGCTGCCAAATAACCATTTCCATTTTCATTCACATCCCCATGGCCATTCATTCAAGAATCAATGAATTATTTTTGACTCTATGCAAATGGGAAATTGGCCTGAAAGTGAGTGAGTGCAACTAATACTTTGAATGTGTGTGTAGGTGGGTGTCTATTGCAGTTTTTCACTTCATTCACATGAACTCACAGACACACAAAAATAAACAGAATTGCCTACTAACCCTGTTAAGAGTATCAAGAACAAAAGTGCTGCTCTACTCTCTGTGCCTTCAGCATAGAGTAACTTAATTGTTAAATGATATGTGAAAAAAAATGTTTTGACATAAAATGTCAAATGACCTAACTACAAAATATATCATTTAGTAGACAATGAAAACTTGATTGCCGTGCCACATTACGTAAATAGCAACCATCCTCGTCTCAACTCTCCCCAGTTGAATTCGTTTTTATTTTCCAATAATTGAAAATTAATGTTTGTGGCAAAATTTCCAAGAATTCAATGGTCATGTCAATATTTTTTTGACAAAGGACAAGCGATTTGACAAATGAAATAAAAAATGGCAAAATAAACATTCACAACAAAATTTTCTGTTACTTGTAATGTCTGACAGTTGAACTATCACTGTGGAAGGATGGATGGATATTGGCAAAAACTTAAAACAGCTCATGATTTATTGATGTTGAGGTTGGTTTATATTTGTTGTTGTCGGCAAAACAAAAAGGATGAAATGGATAAAGTTGAACATTTTGGTTTTTTGTTTGGAAAACAACATTTTAAATCGAATTTTAGCTCAATTAAAGTATGTTGGTTATGCTTTTAGTTTAAAAAACTATTTCTTCGAGAAATTTAAAATTGTGTAATTACATTTTAAAAATTAAATTTGAACTTGGCTATTTAAGTTATGTTAAAAACGGGAAAATTCAATTAAATTTAGGCAATTTGAAATATGTAAATGTTTTCTATCGAATATATTTTTGTTAATGAGCGATTTTAGTAGATTATGTAGAAGTCTAACAAAAAGTTACACCTATTTATGTAAAGCAGACTATCATATTTAAATAATGGATTTCAGCTCACAACTAAAAGTATATATCGTAATATGTAAGTTTCGAGGTCGCCTTATGTAAACTTCCGCAAATATATCCTAACTCTAAGCATAATTCCAATTTATCCACAAGAAATTGTATAGGCTGCATTAAAGTTTTACCATTAAAAAAATCCTACAAATAGAATGAACCACGGAAAATTCAATTCCAGAACCATGAAGTAAAAAATGCACACTAGTTTGAATCTTGAAAAATATTTTATGCGCACTTATGTAATGTTATTGAAAAATTGAACAAATTGACGCAGAAGAAAATACTCCTAGTTTAGAATCAGAGGCGTAGATTTTAAAAATATTTTTTGATAGGACTATAATAGGCGTAGATTTTTAAAATAATTTTTTAAAGACTACCAGAGGCGTAGATTTTTAAAATATATTTTTTAGAAGACTATCAGAGGCGTAGATTTTTAAAAGAATTTTATAGAAGACTATCAGAGGCGTAGATTTTTAAAATAATTTTTTTAGAAGACAACCAGAGGCGTAGATTTTTAAAATAATGTTTTAGAAAACTACCAGAGGCGTAGATTTTTAAAATAATTTTTTTAGAAGACAACCAGAGGCGTAGATTTTTAAAATAATTTTTTTAGAAGACAACCAGAGGCGTAGATTTTTAAAATAATGTTTTAGAAAACTACCAGAGGCGTAGATTTTTAAAATATATTTTTTAGAAGACTATCAGAGGCGTAGATTGTTAAAATATATTTATTACAAGACTATTACCAAAGGTGTAGATTTTTAAAATAATTATCTTAGAAGACTACCAAAGGCGTAGAATTTTTAAATAATTTTTTAGGAGGATGTGAGAGGCGTAGAATTTTAAAATATTTTTTTAGGGGACTGAGAGAGGCGTAGTATTTTAAAATATTTTTTAAAATACTACGTGTAAAACAATTTTTTAGGAGGCAACCAGAAGCGTTTTAAGAGGCTATAAGAGGGCATTGATTTATGAAAAAATTTGGGAGGCTAATTTGATATATCGATGAGGTATGTTTTGCCATAAAAACATACAAGGCTATAGCTTTAATAAAAATATTTAAAAAATCAACTTAAATAAAAATACGTTTAGTTAGATCACCGAAAAAATATTCATACGTTTTTTTAATCGGGCAGACATTTTATAGTCAATTTAAGGGGACCCCCATTCTTGGTGTCAAATTTTTTTTTTTTGGTTTAATTCAAATCTACTCTAATTCTAGGATGTATCTACAATATTTCCAGTGAACATCTCAAGAACTCTTGAAGATATAGCCGATTTATTGTGTCCGCATCAAGAGACGGCAAGAGTGATTCTCAAACTTTAAACGCATTTTTCTCAAAGCAGTATTTTACGAATGGCGGGCACGATAATTCAAAAACTAATAATCCAATCGGTTCCAAATTTTGACACGTATCTCTGGGAGTGTATAGCTCTCGTATGAACTAGCCAATCGGTGAAGATCTTCCTTATTTTTTAATTTGTTTTATGGTAAAAAAATAGGCGTAGCCAATAATCCTAGTTCATACGAGAGCCAGTCATGCACTCCTTCTAAACCGTTGGAATTTCCGGATTCCGATGGTCCAGTGAGCATGCGGGCATGATGCCCGCAATGAAAAATAAGGACTTTTCCTTAATCACCAATAACAACAACAAAATTATTTTTCTTCTCTTTTATTTCTTCAATTACATATGTGTAAAGTTACAAACTATAACATGCATTGGTATTCATTTACCAGCCCAATGAAAATCTTGAAAATTTATTTTATTTATTTATTTAATTCATTCATGTAATACAAAGCCTTTAAGGCCAAAAATTTACACTATAATATAATAACATCTGAGTATAAAAATCATGTATATATAAAAATTAATATATTAATTGATGAGATAAAGTTTGGGTTCAGTATTAGGTATGGCCTCCAACCATTAAAAAAGAAGATATATACAGCAATAACACAATAATAGTCCTAGGTAGCAGTAACCACAATACAAAAATTAATAACTCTTTTTTAGGCATTATACAATTCAATTAGTTTTAGCTTGAACATGTTATTTGAATGTGAAAAAACTCGTAGCTCTAAAGGTAATACGTTCCAGCTACGAGCTATACGAACTAGAAACGATCGACAAAAAATATTTTTCCAAATTCTAGGTATAAATATTTGGGGATTCCTAGAAGAGTGGGAAAAGTCAAACGATCTATATAACGATGTAGGTTTCCTGTTTTTGACAATCTTATAAAATAATGACAAATTGCGAAGGTCAATATATGCATTAAAAGAACATTTAAGAAACTTCTTAACGTACTCAGATACATGGTTCCTTCTAGGGATGTTATGTACAAAACCAGCAATGGTGTTAACAAGTCTCTTGAGTCTATCTAAGTAAATACCCACGGTACCTGAAAAGACTTCCAAACAATAGTTAATATGAGACATTAACAACGCATGACCAACTCTATTTTTGATACGAATGGGTAGATATATGTTACAAGCGTAGATTTTACGCAAAGATGACATAACCTTACCATAAAGTGAATCAATATGGTATTTGAATGAAAGTTCACTGTCTATAACTACACCTAGGCATTTCAGCCTGTCTAAGAGTTGTATTCTATCATTCTGAAGATATATATCAAATTGAGGGCAAGCACGAATCGACGGCCGAAACATGACTGATTTGCTCTTAGACGAATTAATAGATAACGAATTATTACAAGTCCATCCTTCCACACTCCGAAGACAGTTGTTTATGTTGCTTTGACATATTTGATGAAAGGAAGGCTGACCACTAAATAGCAAAAAAATGTCGTCAGCAAACATAAACGTTTTACATTCTGCAAAATCAGTGTAGGCAGGTAGGTCATTCACATAAAAAATAAACAACAAGGGTCCTAAAACGGAACCCTGCGGGACTCCAGAGTGAAGAGTCAACAAATCAGATTGAAGACCATTATAGGCCACAAACTGGGTTCTATTGCTCAGGTACGAAAGAATGAGTGTGCATGCAGAATTAGAAAATCTATATTCATGTAGGAGCTTATGAATCAAACGCTTGAAGTTGATGGAATTAAATGCCTTAGATAGGTCAAGTGAAACCAGAACACTGAATTTTCCTATATTGATATTCTCTCGAACGTGATCTGTTAAACTTAGAAGTAAATGCGTTGTACTATGCCCAGCTCGAAAAGCAAACTGAGAGTCACAAATTTGGTTGAAACAGTGCTGTAACATTTGGTCCTTAATAATATGTTCAATGATTTTAGAGACAGCTGGAAGAATAGAAATGGGGCGAAAATCTTCAGGTCCACTTATGTTCCTAGTTTTTGGTATTGGTACGACGCGTGCGCATTTCCAAGCTTGCGGGAAAGAAGAAGTCATTAATATACAATTAATCAAGTCAGTGAAAATATTAGATATATAAGGAAACACAAGTTTAATGAACGATATTGGAATACAATCTACCCCCAAAGATTTGGATCTAACCTTAGTTAAGGCAGAAAATACGTCAACCTCATTAACACAAGTAAAAGAAAAACGATCGTTGTAGTCCATTTCAGGGTCAATTGTAATCAAATCATTAGAATTTGAGTCACCTACAAAAAAAGTATTAAGCTCATTGGGATCAATATCAAATTTAAAATCATCACCACCAACACAGCCAGCATTTCTTAAAAATCTCCACATTTCAGACGAGTCAATATCTTTAAAAATTTTGCAAAAATGATTCCTACGTGCTTTTCGCATAACACCTTTGGCTTTGTTTCGATAGCGGCAATATGTCTTCCAGTTCAACTCAGTTTTATCATGCTGAAATGCAGTATATGCCAAATCTCTGAGTGACTTCGCAAACCTAATTTCCCTTGAATCAATCCACTTATCATCACGAAGATTAACTGATTTTCTTACAATGGGTACAAACGAGAATAAACTACTTAAGAGATTAGAAAATTGTACATATTTAGACTCAACATCAATTGAATTGTAAATATTATCATAATCATATTCATTCAGAAATACCATCATGCTATCCCAATCAACTCCAGCAAAATTTCGGTATTCAATCAAATCCATTTGTCTTCTATAGTTACAATCCAGAGAGGCAAATATTAAAGAATGATCAGAGATCGCAGGGGATTGAACTTGATCAGAAAAAGTTATCAAGGATATGTCACTAACTAGTATAAAATCAATAAGCGATGTTGATCTACTTCTTAAGTCAAAATGTGTGGGTTTGGAATTATGAACAACAGACAGATCAAAACGAGAACACAGCGAGCGAAGCATGTCAGATTTCTGTGCATTAAATACGTTACAATTAAAGTCGCCAACAGTAATAATATTAGAATAACGTGAAAATAGGTCATGGTGGTAACATTCAAAATCATGGAAGTTACCAGATGGTAAATACACAACACCAAATAAAATGTAAGAGTTATTGACTTCCAATCGAACAAAGAGAGATTCACAACTGTGCATAGAAACTGAAAAAACTGCTTCCGAACGGAGTCCATTTGATATATAGATAGCGACACCTCCACCCCTATTTGGAATCATGCGATCGTTGCGTAATATTCTGTACCCTGGAATAGATATTACTGCATCAGATATGTCTGGTGACATCCAAGTTTCTGACACGGCAATAATATCCAAAACATTATCTTTAAGAATAGTCCTAATTTCATTGATTTTCAGCGAAGGCTTGAGGCTTCTACAGTTCCAATGAGATATTTTTAATTGATTTTGGAAAGGTAATAAAACAGACTTAATATACGCGTTACTACTAACTATAGGACCTAAGTTACCATTAGAAGACATCATATTGATTAAAGGAGCAAGCGGTGGGAGGCCAAACGAAATATACTATTAATAAAAAAATTATTAACATTTCATATGAATACATCTTTTAATATCTAAAATACTTTTTAAAATACTATTACACAGCTGATCATGTAAAAAAAGGTAATGAGATCATAATAGTTAGACATACGTTCTTGCTAAACGGACGATGAGTTAGATTGCTGTAGCAGCGAGCTACAATAATTAGTATCTCTCTTCATCTTGGCGCCACTAGAGTCGGTTATTTCAGCCAAAACTTTGTCTCCATTTAAAATCCTAAATTTTGAGATAAAAATTTAAAATCGAAAATGGGGGAGGTCCCATTAGAAAATAAGAATTTACAATTTTCATTGCTGGATTGGAAAAAATATTGTTGTTTAATATTATTGACGTACTCCAGTGTCATAACTTTATCTTAAACGTTAGAGATGATTAAATAATGAGGATACATGCACCTGATAAATTATGCTTAAAATAATGGGTTTTCATCTGCACCACTTAAAGTTTGACGCAAATAACTGTCTCCAGAATCTATTTTCTATATTTCCGTATGAACCTGGCCTATGCACATTTCAAATTAAGAACTGATATTTCGAATAAATATAAAATTCATGCCAGTCAAGGTTCGTCGCAGGAAGTTTTCCCAATTGGATCACAGTTTACGTCGACCGCAAAATGACATACGTAAATTTTTACAACAACAACTATGATTCATAATCAATAAAACAAGACATTGGACCAATGTTTGAATTTACTCATTACTACTTTTGGAAAACAAAAATTGGATCACCATATAGACAAGCTAGATGCTCTCCGCCTCGATGACATCGTATAGGATAAATATCAGCATTTTAAAAATTTGTAATTTTAACTTACTCAGCAAACTATTCTTACTCCAAGAATGGCTTACCTGTAAAGACAAAAGAGGGTTGAGTTCAGTAAATTTTATCCAAAATTCGTATTGCTTTAACAATTATCATTCAATGCGATATTAACTTCCAAACACAACAACGTATCCAATAAAAATATGCCAAAGTTTTGGTATTTACATTAAATGTTTTATTATTATTAACAAAAATAAATATTTTTCGCTGAATATGGAATATCCTGCTTAGATAAAATTGTTGTCATTGCAGAGCTATTTTATTGTTACTGTACTAAACCCCCCACTCGTTGATGGTTAAATACATAAAAATTGTTGAGACATTTTTGGCATTTATACATAACATTAGAATGTGTTTAAGAAAAAAACAACATTAAAATTGATTGTAGAATATCCTACAATCAATTTTATTCATTATTTTTGTACTCATATCAGATCATTCTATATCCAATTTACATAATATTTGTTTAAACATTTAGTATATATGAATCTTCTAAAAGTTCTATTAGCTCTGTGGTCCCGAAGAATATTTGAAAATGCAATAAATAATATACGTTCTCTCCAAATTCACGTAATACCCTATGCAATGTCTGTCGATTGTGCGCTATCTTAAACCCACACGTTTAACCATCCAACCATCCACCTAATTTGAGAAATTCTTTTCTAGTAACTGGTCTGTCAACCAACCCATTTTCCATGTAAAAGCTTTTCCCCAACCACAGCGGTTTATTTGGAATGTAAAATGATTCCCAGAAAAAAATAATAATGTTACTATGTAACTATAGTTAACCAAATGGCATTGACGGTGACGGAGGGTCGCTTGAGAGTGGAACTAGTTGTGGAAGAAGTGTATTTTTGATAAGACTATGGCCGACTGCCAGATAGACCTATTTCTCCACTTGACTTTGTATAGAGAGAAAGATAGTTTTGATAACTCAGGCTAACAACCTGAAATACCTACATATAGTTTAAGGTTTTTGGCTGTCGTACATACTCTTACCAAGCCTATGGGACATAGGGTGAAAAAGATATTTAAGACATTTTTTAATCCGAAAATTCCAACGGTGTTAGAAAGAGTACATGTCTAGCTCTCGTATGAACTAGGATTATTGACTTCGCTCTAAAATTAACAAAATGGCGGACCTTTGAAAAAATATTTTTGGAAAATCGCCGATTTTTGACCAAAAACCAAGTTAAAAAAATAAGGAAGATCTTCACCGATGGACTTTATCCTAATTCATACGATAGCTGTACACTCACAGAGAAACGTGTAAAAATTTGAAATCAATTGGGTGATTAGTTTTTGAGTTATCGTGCCCGCCATTCGCAAAAGAGAAAAACGCATTTAAAGTTTGAGAAGCCCTTCAGCCGTCACTTGATGTTGACACAATAAATCGGCTATATCTTCAAGAGTTCTTGAGATTTTCACTTGAAAATTTGTAGGGACATTCTTGAATTAGAGTAGATTCGAATTAAATCATAAAAATTCTTGACCCCGAGAATGGGGGGGGTCCCCTTAATATAGGTTGACGTTTTGATATTGTTCCATTTTAAAGTTATACCCACATTTTAAGACTTTGGATGGTTCTAGGCACACTTTCCACTTCTGAACCACTTCTTCGCAGATATTTGTTAATATAGGTTTTTGTTTTTACTCAGCTCCTTAAAAAGGTCCCGACCCATTTTACATACGTAGATGGTTGTAGACGCATTTTCTAAATAATGCGACTATAAGTATGTATTTCCCGGTTACATCTAATTTGATGTTCCTAGGTGAATTGACTGTAATTTCTTATTTTGTATTCATGTTTTGACAAAACTTCCACATAAGATTCCGACTGATATTAGATATCTTGAATGCTCATGTCATGGTTGAGGGTATAAACGTGTGACCCATTCGAACCCAACGATGTTTTGACTTATTTTTAAATATTTCAGTCTTCGGAATTCGAACTGTGTTCGTGAAGTATTTTTCTGTAGTTCCACATTTACGCTCCATATATTTAGTGACACACGTAGTAACCTGCTAAGAATTGTCACTTCCAATACAAACTAGTATTTATAGAGGTATATTCTGATAGATGCGAGTGTGTGTCTGGTGTGTGGCAAATGATATTTAATCATAAATAATGTTAACTTATTTATGGCTAAACACACTTAAGTAATTGCCGGTATTACCTTCAATTTTGTTTTTTTGCGGACGCGACTAAAAAGAACCAAATTTCATGGCAAAACTGACCCAAATATGGCCAACGGACGCTCAGCTCTTGTTGTAGCGCAGAAAATTTGAAAATGGAACGGAATTTATTATTTATAGACCATTTAGCGTTCAATGGAATGCTGTTTATACATGGACGTGAAGGGAGATTCAGGAAATGGATGGGGTGAATCTTAATTGTGTCTTCGTTTTGGGATAAGGCATAATCATGAACAGCTAAAAATGTGTTATTCGATCGAGTTTAGAAATTTGAAATATTGGTTTTTGGCCAAAATATGTCCTCGGATATTAGCATATGGTTGCATTCTTAAAATATATATTGCGAATTTTTTTGTATGTAGAGCTTGACATTTCTTTTATAACGCTCAATCCTACAAAGGGGGATAAATTCAGAAAAATACGTTACATATAGTTTTTAGGAACAGTTTTAGGAAATCTCAAACGAGGAATAGTTTAGTATACCCACAATACCATTACCTCAAATAATGTTCTATGAAACCTTTCCTGAATACCGACAAGTACAAGCTTTCATTTTGTAAATAAATTATCTTGTCCTCTTTCATGTCCACTAAATGCATTAACAGACTAAGTGTCTGCTCTGTCTACTTTATGGCCTTCACATGCGTCCACGTTATCTCCAATTTTATGTGACAAAATGCATCATCCACTAAGGTGTTTGTCATATAGTGGCGAAGGCTAACGTGTAAGAAGAATTAAGGAGAAACACACCAAACAAACACACATACAATGCAGCAGGGCGTGTCTTTTCACATATGATGATGAATTATCTTTTAGTGTCCGACAGCTAAGAAGTACATGCCTTGGACATTACAAACTGGTCTGTATGTTTGAATTGTTAATACTTCCGACTGGCCCATTGTGTTAGGGATTAGGGGTTTCAATGTAGAATTTACAATTTTTACAAGAACAGACGGATGTACAACCATAACTCTTAAAGGCGAGATTTTTAATTTTTTAAGACAGCTATCGATAGAATACAGAAACAATTAGATAATGGGGTTCAAAAAATTCATATATTTAAATAGGGACTTCTTATGAACTTTCTTTCGAATAAATGTTGAATTTATATCGTATTTCTAGATTTTCATTATTAATACTAAAATATATGTAATGGTCATAAAGACGAACTTTTAGTTCTGTAAATTTCAATATCTGAAATGTTTTTTTTATCATATTTTCAACTACCATATGTCAGCTACTTCGTTAGCGAATGTGGGAAATATTTAACCATGCCTTAATATGTTATATTATTTTCACTGAAAACTACAAATATATGAGGAGAGTTAATCCGACTACACCCCAATATCGACCATAGTTTAAATTTTAGTACCTTTGTTCTCCTATATTATGTATATTCAAAATCTACCCCCACATCTCAACACTATTCTGACCGCAACAGAAATACTAAATCACTATACTAAATTTGGTACCAGTTATTAGATTTTGTGCTCTTGATTTGAGCTCTATATTTTCACCAAATCCAAATTTTACAAATTTAGTACCATTTAGTACAGATCAATATAAATTTCCATAACTACATACCTCAACAATCCAACATAATCATATCAAATCATATTTTCCAATTTCTGTATTCGGTTCACCCAAATCCAAATTGAACCAAATTTAGGATTTCAGCTCTATCGGTTCACCCAAAAATAAAATTGTACCAAATTTACCTTAACAATAATCTTAATTTCAAATTTAAGGATTCCAGCTCTATCGGCTTACCCAAAATTGAAATTATACCAAATTAAGTACCACTTAGTACTTTTCGTACACATATGTACAAATTTCCATTTCTGATGGTAATGTTAATTTCAAGTTTCAGGATTCCAGCTCTAACCGTTCCTCCAAATTCCAATGGGACCAAATTTAGTACCGCTTGTTATTTTCGTATACACACATTATATCTCTACTCTTTCATTAATATGGGTATAATTTTCAATATAAGTTAATGTTGATATATATTCCCCATACAAAGATCAGGCGTCATATTGAAGGTCCTATTGGAATTTTTACACCCTTCACCACACTGTGCTATATGCATAGAATTACTTTCTGAGTCGATTTATGCATGTCCGTCCGTCCGTCTGTAGATGTTAAATTGTAAACAAAGTACATGTCGCATTTATGATCCGATTTGGACGAAATTTAGCACAGCTCACTTATTTGGCCCAAGGACGAACCCTATTGAAATTGAAGAAAATCGGTTCAGATTTAGATATAGCTCCCGTATATAGTTTCGTCCGATTTAAGGTAAATGGGGCACCAAAGTCCCTATACATATTTCGAATTGCATGAAATTTGGCATAGAGTTCTGAATTAGGTCAAAGAATGATGGGTGCTAATTTTTGTGAAAATGGGTTCAGATTTAGATATAGCTCCCATATATAGTTTTGTCCGATTTTATGTAAATGCTGCACCAAAGTTCCTATATATCTTTGGATTTGCGCGAAATTTTGCATAGTGTACTGAATTGAGGCTAAAATGATATGTGTCGAGTTTCGAGAAAATCGGCTCAGATTTATATTTAGCTCCAATATATGTTTTCGTCCGATTTAATGTAAATTGTGCACTAAAGTCCCAAAGTTTGGCCGACCGGTACACAATTTTGTACAATGTACTGAAAGTACTATAATTGAATGTTTTGTACCTTGAAGTATTTCTAACAACCTCTTTTATACATTTGTTCGTTCATGACAAGTGAAATTAAAGAAATTTTGTGTTTTTTCTGTATTTGTATTTACACTTGATGTTGTTGTTGTTCTGCATGTTCATGGGGATTTTCGTCCCTTTGAGATGGAAATCTGTCTCTACTATAGCTCATGTGTTAAGTTTCTAGAAAATCTGGTTAAATTTATGTTTAAATTCATTCAATTTCAAGTCAATGTTCCTTCGACGTCTGTTAGGATACATATGTAGAATATACCCAAAGTGGTGAAGGGTATCATATAGTCGGCCCAGTCCGACTTTACTACTTTCCTTACTGGTTTAACAACTTTTGTATTCCCTATACAATAAACTGAAACTCCCTTATAACAAATCACAAAAAAGAAGAGAAAGATAGAAAATCTGCCAAAGCTTTTTAGTGATGTTAATGCTATTAAATGGCCTTAAACATATTTGAAAACAAGTGATATATGCTTGGCATTATAAAATTATGATTTATACATGACAGTTGCATTTCATTTTAATAAGATTATATACATATATTTTAAACTCTCATTGCAACTGAAAATACTATACGACATGGTTAGAAGAGTCTTGGTTATTAGGAATTGCTACTTGAAAATAATACTCATAATAGTGTTCTCTTATTGTTATTTATAACCAATACCCACTGTTTTTTCACCATAAAGTAAATCTATCATCTGTTGCTTGTAAGAAATCTTAGTAGACATTCGTAGAAGAAGTTACATAAAGAAAATATCCTTGAAAGACATTATCATCCTCGCCACAAAATAAAGTTTTCCTCTACTGCCCAGACATGTGATAAAAACTACATAAAAAACGAGACATAAAAAAGCCAAGCAAGCAACAAAACGAGTGTAAAATTAAATGCCACATTAATGTGCGCAATGCAACAATTACGGTCACTCACAATAATTAATTCGTTTATGAGCATAACTGGCAGTTGTGTTCGCTGCATGTGGTGCAACCAAGGAAGATAGCAAACGACGACCCGACCACAACAATAACGGGGCTGTGAGGGAAACCCTCACTCAGCTTCAACGTCAGTGTCATTGTGATAATATTCACACTTCTTTAAATTTTGATTAAAATCCAACGTTTATGTTTTGTGCTTATTTTTTAATATAAATGGAAATTTTGTTCAGATGCTGAGTACATGGGATTTTGGTTCCTCTTCCGTTGAGGGATGAGATAAAAAGTTTGTTATTTTTCCTGAATGATTGTAGAATTTTAACCTTTAAATTATTTCAACATAAATATTGATAAAAATATGTACATCAAAGTAACGTTAAATTTAAACATAATAAAAATAACATAAGATAACATAATATGAGGATTGAGAGTAGGTTTTCTACAGATAGAAACGGCTTCAATTGGGATTTCTGTAGGATATGTAAGGAAAACTGCCTCAAATAGACTTCATTTATTAGAAAATATTTAGTAGCTAAAAGGCCTCTTCTATTAATGGAAGAACTCCGAAGATAGTATAGTAATAATAATGTAGTTGTCTTCTATAATTAGAAGACTTTCCATAGATGTTCTATAAGGCCTACAAACCAAACTTAGTAACTAGAAGGTTTACAATTAAACTTCTATGGAATAATACCTGAATTTTTTTGTAAATTTGATGCTTTCTATTGATAGGCCTTCAAGGATCCCTTATTTTGCTATCAACATTCAATACATGGACATTTTACAGGGAAGATTGTTGGTTTTCTAAAAATATACTATATACAAAGCGGCCTTTATAGATAGAAGTCCTTATATGTATCTTTAAGGGATTTATATAGATGAACCTTATGTGGATTCAATTTTTTAGTTATTCCTTCAGAAATTGCGTTTTAAGTCTTCAATTTACACAGAACAGAGGAAATTCTATAGTGTCTCAATCAGAGTGTGTAAGAGATATTCATATGACTTTTTTACACAACATGAGGTCTATTATAGCGAACAATCGTGTATCATTAACTTGAAAATCACGTTTTTTTGAGTTATGCTTTTCTTGCAAATGAGTGATATTATAAATTTCCCTGAGATAGAAAAATTTTAATACGGCTTCTAAAGAGGTAGGTTTATCTTAAAAAATTATTAATACGGCTTCTAAAGAGGTAGGTTTATCTTAAAAAATTATTAAATTAGGTTTATCTTAAAATTAAAAAAAGGTAGGAACAATAGTTTCGAAATTCTTTAGAATTAGCTCAGAAAAGTCGGAAGCTGTAATGTTAAGATGAAATTAGAAAAAAAGAAAAAATCCTGAGGAAAAATTAGTTAGTTTTTAGACCTATAAGTGATTTTATTCCCTAGAGCAAAACATACTGTCAGTTAGTATGAAGAATTTGTATATCGGTCAGAAGTAAGTATAAAATACTGACTAAGATGCAAAATATAGTCGCATCGATTGAAAAATGCGCCGGGACTATCTACATGTCAATAAAGCTGATAGATAAAAATCGATCGATATTAAACATTTTTAGTAAGCTGATTTTTCACCAAGTATGAAATCAAAAAATCCACCAAGATATTTAAAAATGTTTTAAGATGATTTGCACCCAATGAGAACTCCAAAAGATTTATCAACCAATGAGAACCAAAAATATTGAATTAAAATTAAAATGAAAATGTGCATCTTCGAAATATTGGTTCTAGACCTCATGTTTCTTTAGACAAATCCGTTTCAGAAAATCTAGATTTCATTCAAACTTTGCACATCTTATTATTTCTTTCAAATTAGTTCAAATTCAAAGATGGGGAATATCGGTCCACTCCTTCTGGAACCTCCACACAGGGGCCAGGTCTAAATGCGGATATAGTTCATTATCGAACATTACATTATAATTTTGTACCTCGCTATCCTCCGCAGGAGAAATGATTACAACAGAGTCTTAGAACCAAACTCAAAATGCGGAACAACTCAGATAAGAATTTTAATATAAAAAAGGGGTTATATAGGGGACTATCCCAAAAAAGGGGTGAATATTAATAATTTTTGGCAGGGCAATATGTTACCATATACGAATACAAAATACCAAATTGCAACAAATGCGGTTAAAAAACGCGCTCAAGACCTCCAAAATACCGAAAATTGGGGGTACCCTTATATGGGGGCTATACGAAAATGGACCTATATTCATAACTTTTTGTGGGGAGATTTGGTAACTATTAAGAACTCAAAATGCTAAATTACAACTAATTCGGCGGAAAAATACGATCAAAACCAACAAAATACTGAAAATTAGGAGGTACCGTTATATGGGGACTACAAAAACAAGTGGACCTATACTCATAATTTTTTGTGGAGACATTTAGTACCCAATAAGTATCCAATGTAGCGAATTTCAGCGAATTCGGTTGAAAAACGCGTTCAAAATACCGAAAATTGGAGGATACACTTATATGGGAGCTATGCCTAAACGTGGACCGATATATCCCATCTTCGAACTTGACAACTTTATGCAAAATTTCAGCACCCTATCTCAAGTCCTTCAGAAGATAGCGTGATTACAACAGACGGACGGACATGGCTAGATCGTCTTAGAATTTTACTCTGATCAAGAATATATATATTTTTTGGGTCGGAAATGAATATTTCGATGTGTTACAAACGGAATGACAAAATTAATATACCCTCCATACTATGGTGAAGGGTATAAAAATGTTGGCAAAAATTTTTTATCATAAAGAATATTTTGTTCGCATGTTATTACAAATGTATTTTTTCAGCTATATTTTAACCATTTCGTGGGGATGGTGTCGGAAGGTGGGACCGATAGTCTCCATTAACGATAACTTCAAAAATAGTTTGAATCATATCGTTTACTCCCCTCAAGAGTTTTCGGGCGAACCAGCAAACCAGACGGACCACCTCAAAATCGTCTGAAACGAATTTATGTTAAAGAAACTTGGGGTGCAAAACTGTTATGAGACACATTATCTAATATCAAAATGTATGTACCCTCATTAGCCATCAGGCTGAGAATAACAATAGAGTTTTTAACCTAGAAAGAGGGTTGGGGATCCCCTCTTAATGAGAGGGCAAATGAGAGAGAGAGAGTTCTGTGTAAACAATTCGATAAAAAGGCTTTTAAATAATATCTTGTTTTGTTTTCCTCGTAGAGGTCTGTGAAAATCAGAAAGGAACTATTTTTGTGGAATGTTAAATTATTGTATGTACTAGATTCAATATACATATGAGACATATTTCATATAACATTTACTCCCAATGGCGACCTATCGTGCCGGTTCATGTCGACACTTTAATATTGCCTTTAGACTAAATAGTCCACATAAAGTAGATTATCTGACATAACACCTTATTTTTTATTGTTAATACACAACAATATTTGCTTTAAATTCTTCCATTTATATACCAATCATTCCATTTTATATACCAAAAACCAATCATTCCATTTTATATACCAAAACATTAATTTATACAGAATTATATATGAATAGGTATAGTACAACAAGTATAAGGAAAATAAATATAATTCTTTTCCTATGTAAGTATTAAATTCCCGAACAAATGAATAGTCGAAAATCCTAACTACAAACAACATAAAAAAATAAATGTACAGCAAAGAAAAACTAGTAAACTAAAACAACAAACAATGAAATAGAATTTAATTTCAACAAACAGATTCAATTATAAATTGTATGTCTACAGCCACAACAAGAAAAACTCAATATCAAAAATCGATAAAAAAAACTACTTTACAATGACTTCAATGAAAAGAACAAAAAAATCTACAGAGGACGATCTAACACAACAACAATAAAAAATATGTTTATATTGAATTTCATATGGTAATATACGAGTATAAATGTGCAGGGCGGACAATAACAACAAATAGAAGTAAAAAAAAGAATCTAATAAAAATTCTAAACACATGCAACACGGACAAAACAAAACGACCAGAATAATAGTTGCAAGCAGCAGTAGCCGCACTTATTTCGTTCTTTAGTTCTTGTTCTGACTCTTTGCAACAAACCGTTGTTGATGGTAACAAAAAAAAGAGAAAAAGGTTAAATGTCAACTGCGGTACAAAAAAGGGCCAACAAAACGTGGCCTACAATGTGAAGGTATGCATGACAATGTAACAACAACAAAGTATATATGTATATGTCCCATACATTAATTCAAATAGTTAAATCAGAAAAAATAGAAGTAGGAAAAAATTATTTGAGTGTGACTGAGAGAGAGAGAGAGAAAGAAATGTTGAAGTTCCTACAAATCTATTCAACAAATATTAGTTCTGTAGCAGGAAAAAAAGGTTTCGCAAGAAGTGACCATTTGGGATTGTTACTTGAATTCATACTTGTAATATAATAAAAAAAATAAAAGCAGAATAAATAATGCAACTGATGTAAAGAAATGTTTTACTATTAGAAAAATATTCGATGATCATACAATATACAGCGTTTCACTCACATTTCGAATTTTTAAATATTTATGGTTTTATAAAATTACTAGCGGACCCGGCGAACTTCGTGTCGCCCCGATAAAATTCATAGATATAAACACCGCAAATATAATAAAATAATTTAATGTTAAATTTCAATGCAAAATATTTTAATGTAATCCAAATCAATAAAGATCGGTTTTATAAATGATGTTTTTGTATTTGTTTTCCGATGCAAAAATAAATAATGATAATTTCGAGATTAATCCTACAATGTAATACAAATACAAATCTCCCTACTAAAAATTATAAATATAGGTAAATTTTTTCTGGTACCCTCCATAGAACGGTACCCCTCAATTTTCGGTATTGAGCGCGTTTTTCAACCGAATTCGCTGAAATTTGCTACATTGGGTTTTTATTGGGTACTAAATGTCTCCACAAAAAATAGAAATATAGGTCCACTTTTTATGGCAGCCCCCATATAACGGTACCTCCTCCAGACATCTTGGGAACACGTGAAAAATCCTTACAACTTAGCGTACAAGAATGTTAGTTTTCCACTAAAAATTATAAATATAGGTCAGGTTTTCTGGTACCCCCCATAGAACGGTACCCCTAATTTACGAATTCGCTGTAATTTGATACTTTGAGTTCTTATTGGGTACCAAATCTCCCTACTAAAAATTATAAATATAGGTAAATTTTTTCTGGTACCCTCCATAGAACGGTACCCCTCAATTTTCGGTATTGAGCGCGTTTTTCAACTGAATTCGCTGAAATTTGCTACATTGGGTTCTTATTGGGTACTAAATGTCTCCACAAAAAATAGAAATATAGGTCCACTTTTTATGGTAGCCCCCATATAACGGTACCTCCTAATTTTCAATATTTTGGGGGTTTTGATCGTATTTTTGAGCCGAATTAGCTGTAATTTAGTATTTTGAGTTCTTAATGGGTACCGAATCTCTCCACAAAGAATTATGAATATAGGTCCATTTTTTCGGATACCCTCCATATAAGGGTACCTCCATTTTTCGGTATTTTTGGGTTTTTGTGCTTGGGTTTCAATTGAATTTGCTGCAATTTGGTATTTTGTAGTCGTATAGGGTGACAAATCCCCTACCAAAAATTATTATTTTGGGGTAGTCCCCATATAACCCCCTTTTTATACCCTTCACCACACTGTGGTACAGGGTATTATGTCTTTGTGCATATGTTTGTAACAGGCAAAAGGAAACGAGATAGACACTTGGTTCCTTTTGAGAATATGCATAGAATCACTTCCTAAATCGATTTACGCATGTCCGTCTGTCCGTCCGTCCGTCTGTCCGTCCGTCCATGTATTTTTGTGAACAAAGTACAGGTCGCATTTATGATCCGATTTGGATGAAATTTGGCAAATGTCACTTATTTGGCCCAGGGATGAACCCTATTGAAATTGGGAAAAATCGGTTCAGATTTAGATATAGCTCCCATATATATATTCGTCCGATTTAATGTAAAAAGTCCATATATATCTTCCGAATTGCACGAAATTTGGCACATCGTAATGAATTAGGCCTAGAATGATGTGTGCTGAGTTTCATTAAAATCGGTTCAGATTTAGATATAGCTCCCATATATAGTTTCGTCCGATTTTATGTAAATGGTGCACCAAAGTCCCTATATATCTTTCGATTTGCACGAAATTTGGCACAGCGTAATGAATTAGGCCTAAAATGATGTGTGCTGAGTTTCATGAAAATCGGTTCAGATTTAGATATAGCTCCCATATATAGTTTCGTCCGATTTCATGTAAATGGTGCCCCAAAGTCCCTATATATCTTTCGATTTGCACGAAATTTTGCATAACGTATTGAATTAAGACTAGAGTGATGTCTGCCAAGTTTCGAGAAAATCGGTCCAGATTTAGATATAGCTCACATATGTAGTTTCGTCCGATTTCATGTAAATGGTGCACCAAAGTCCCTATATATCCTTCGATTTGCACGAAATTTGGCATAACGTATTGAATTGAGCCTAGAATGATGTCTGCCAAGTTTCGAGAAAATCGGTCCAGATTTAGATATAGCTCCCATATATAGTTTCGTCCGATTTCATATAAATGGTGCACCAAAGTCGCTATATATCTTTCGATTTGTACGAAATTTGGCATAACGTACTGAATTGAGCATAGAGTGATGTCTGTCTGCCTTGTTTCGTGAAAATCGGTCCAGATTTAGATATAGCTCCCTTTTATTCTAGATTGATTTTAAGTAATTGACGCACCAAGGAACCAATCGGAACAAAACGTTCTGAAATTACTGTAACCTAACCTATGACATGTTTGTTTGAAATCGCTTAATATTTGGATAGAGCATCCATATATATTTTCGTCCGATTTCAAGTAAATTAGGCATCAAACTCCTCATGTAGTCAGATTGACATCAAATTTTGCACAACTTACAAAATTGAGCATAGAATTACATAGTTGCGTTTTCTAGAAGTACAGACATAGCCCAACGGATGACCTATTTATATTTGTTTGAAGTCGATTTACATACTTTATGGATAGATCTAGGTAGACTCACATTTAATACTAAAATATGTTCCTGATTTGTTCCGCGTTTTGACAAAATTAGAACGTAAGGTTCGATAATGAACTATAGTCACATTTTGTCAAAAAAGATGGGCAAAGTTTGGATGAAATCTAAATTTTCTGAAACGGATTTGGTCCAAAGAAACATGGGGTCTAGAACCAATATTTCGATGAGACACATTTTCACCGTGTTAAAGTGTATACACCCTCATTAGCCATAAGGCTAAGGACATAATTATCCATTAAAAATTTCTGAAATTTGTGTTATGATTTACATAATCTGTTTTTAGAAATGTCGGTGTAGGTCAACTTTTTGATATGTTCCCTATATTTTCATATCTAGTACCTGCCAGTATATCTATGGTGGAGGGTATCCAAAGTTCGGCCCGGCTGAACTTAACGCTTTTTCACTTGTTGTATCTTGTTCTCTGGACTCATAAATTTCATATTAAAATTTGTTTCTTATATTTCAACCACGGCATAGAATATTCTATATAAGATCGAAAGAGGAACTTCGACATATAGAAAAACTATTAAATATATTTTTAGGTTCTTTAGGCATCAATTTCCAGAAGATATATACAATTCTCTATATTTTTCATATCTAAGTTCCTCCAGCTATTCAGATGCGCAACAGATTTATTTATTTTTATTAATTTCAGCAAGTTCTCTGTACAAAAAGGTATTTCAAAACTACTGTTGCGCTATCTTATAATCCTTCTAAATCACAGCACACATACAACAACAACTTTTTATACAAAGTAACTACAGAAAAATCGAATAAATAGAGAGAGGTACAGAGAGAGACATGAACATTTTAATGAAGAAACTGTCATCAGAGTGATTTGAATTTTCTATTTTATCCGAACTCCCCTCTCCGCCTCATTTCCCCCTTACATTTCTTTAGAAAAACAAACATTCAACCCCTGGAATTTGTTTTTTATTTTCTAATTCAATACGAGAAACATTCTTGTGGCAGGTATGTAGATTGCCTTGAATGTCAGACAAACATTGTAGACAAAAGATTGTTGTTGGGATTCACATGAATTTCATTAAATGTCTCTTAAGGTTTGTTTATGTAATCGACGGTAGAATGAACGGGTCATGAATGCACAGATGAAACACTCTTCTTTCATCGAAATACAGGTGTTGATTGATAAAGACCAATATATAATTGGTTTCAATCATTGTTTGATCTGTGGGATAATATAAAATCCATTGACTGATGGACGGGAAGTTTAATGGTTGTTCTTTTGTTTTAGTTACGGGAGGGTAGGAAATGTTACTTCCGATTTATTAAAGAGCAACAGATTTGTTAAGGAAATATTTCTAGATAATAGTTGATTACAAATATGGTAAAAAATGTCAAGGGAAAAGTTAGTAGAATCTTAAATATAACAAAAAGGTTTTAATTATAATTTATGTAAATAACGTGACCTAATAGAATAAAAATAAAAGACAAAGGGTTAGAGGAAATATAGGAGTTGAATCAATACAGACCAATTGGTCTGTATAGAGACCATGGGTCTTTATATAGACCAATTGGTCTGTATAGAGACCATGGGTCTTTATATAGACCAATTGGTCTGTATAGAGACCAATTGGTCTGTATAGAGACCATGAATCTTTATATAGACCAATTGGTCTGTATAGAGACCAAGGGTCTATATATAGACCAATTGGTATTGGTCTGTATAGAGACCATGGGTCTTTATATAGACCAATTGGTCCGTATAGATACCATGGGTCTTTATATAGACCAATTGGTCTGTATAGAGACAATGGGTCTTTATATAGACCAATTGGTCCGTATAGAGACCATGGGTCTTTATATAGACCTATTGGTCTGTATAGAGACCATGGGTCTTTATATGGACCAATTGGTCTGTATAGAGACCATGGGTCTTTATATAGACCAATTGGTGTATAGGGGCCATGGGTCTTTATATAGACCAATTGGTCTGTATAGAGGCCATGGGTCTTTATATAGACCAATTGGTCTGTATAGAGACCATGGGTCTTTATATAGAGGCCTTGGGCCTTTATATAGACCAAATGGTCTGTATAGAGACCATAGGTCTTTATATAGACCAATTGGACTGTATAAAGACCATAGGTCTTTATATAGACAAATTGGTCTGTATAGAGACCATGAGTCTTTGTATAGAACAATTGGTGTGTATAGAGACCATGGGTCTTTATATAGATAAATTGGTCTGTATAGAGATCATGGGTCTTTATATAGACCAATTGGTCTGTACAAAGACCATGGGTCTTTATATAGTCCAATTGGTTTGTATAGAGACCATGGGTCTTTATATAGACCAATTGGTCTGTATAGAGACCATGGGTCTTTACATAGAACAATTGGTCTGTGTAGAGACCATGGGTCTTTATATAGCCTTATATGGGTCTTTGTATAGACCAATTGGTCTGTATAGAGACCATGGGTCTTTATATAGACCAATTGGTCTGTATAGAGGCCATAGGTCTTTTCTCAAAATGGTCAACATGGCACCAATTCTATTTGTCTGTTTTCTATTTCAGAAATATTTTTATTCATAATTTCTCTCGACGTATATTCTGCGTACCTTAGTTAAAATATTAAACATATGACTATTTTTATCATTAACAATGACAAACAACAACGGCGAAACACCTTAGTATCAAATCCAACAACAAACACAAAATTAAAATAATTAAAACGACAAATAAAATAATGATAGTGAAACATGGTATGACGACACACCTTTTTCAAATATTCCGCAACAGTAGATAATTATCTGCTCACCTATCTCCTGCTTCACATCTAAGTCGGTCATAGAATGACAGCAGTTATCAGAATGGCAATTAGGTACATACACGTAAATACATGCATACATACACATATACATGCCATGTGCATGACGTTTGCGAAATAACCGGGAATGTTTGAAAAAAGTTCACCTCAGGTTAGACTAAATGCCAGGGGGAAAATTGACTTGCCAAGGGGGAGCAATAAAAAAATGAATTTAACAAAAAAAAAAATGCTAAACTCGATTACATGCAAACATACTTACACGCAAATGCTACGTAATGACCTCGGTTGGTATTTTTTAATGGAAAACAAATAGAAACGTTTTCGTTGAAAAGTTTTAAAGCCCTTTAAAGTTTTGTAACAGAATTTTTGTTTTACTATCACCAATGGATCATAAAATATGTGTTTTTAAGCCACTCCACTCAAACTTCATAATCGTCATTATGGGTGTACATGTAATTGCATGTGTGTGTTGCAAGTGTGTGTGAGTGTACTCTGGTGTTTATATTAGCTATTCGAGGAGCTGCATGAAAACGTGCAGCAATTCAAAGTCACGTAGTCATTACGACCAGACATCTTGGGAACACGTGAAAAATCCTTACAACTTAGCGTACAACAATGTTAGTTTTTCATTCTATTAACCCTTAAAAGGCAACACACATAAAATTTAAAATGTGGTTCGAAAAAGGCCCATAGATATGAAAGATATTTTCATAACCCACACATATTGAGGTATTCAACTAAATTTCGATATTTTTGTTTTTAAACCTCAATATAATATCTTAGGGTTAATACATTCTTCATTAAATTTATTGCCGAATAAAATGCTGTTAGTATTCCCGCCTTGAGCGGGGAAAATAAGTGCATTTTATAAAATGTTTAGCTATAAAAAATACAACAACAAATTCTTTATTCAAATGAACTTTGATTTTTGTTTGCATGTCGCTGTTCAACTTTAATTGACAGAAATACTTTAGCAACACTTTGGTGAAAATGTGTGGAATGAAAATATTTCAAGGATTTTTTTGTAAAACACTTTTCTATTCTGTACATAGCCACTTGAATTCAGCACTCTAGAAGAAAATAAATTATACAGCAAATGAAATATTAAACTGGTTGAAATATGCCGATGTATTAGGTTTGGCGATTTTTTTGGAGCTTTCAAACATCTCAGAGCAAATTCTGAAGATATTTGGATCTGTATATAAAATGTCTATGTTATTCTATGCCAATGAGTCATAATGAAAAAATATATATTTCCCTAATATTTATTTTGGATTTACCTGTAAACGAGTAAATTATTATAGTACTGGTGATCTTACCTGAAAAAAATCGAAAATAGAAAAATTTATTAATAATGAGTTTTAACAATAAGATTTTTGGAATAAATTATTTAGAGTTTGATCTGACAGAAACATATAAATTATGCATTTTATAAGATGATTTGAGCATTCGACAAAAGTTTGATAAGTCCACCATTTTTCCAATACATCTAAGTTGTTTTGTTATTCCACGTTTTTGTATATCTCCATATGATGGTGCTCCCTATTTCGGTATTTTGAGATCGTTTTTCAACTGTATTTTGGAATTTTGTATTTTTATTGCGAATCAAATCTCCCTACAAAAACTATCTATATTGGGCCATTTTTGGTATAGACCCTGCTCAACTCAACTCCTAAGTTGTTGTAATGGTGTTCCCTATTTGAGGTTTTTTAGCATTTTTTTTCAGTTTAATTATCCGTATTTTGGCATTTTGTATTTTTATTGTGAACCAAAAAATTATCTATATTGGCCAATTTTTTAGTGTAGACCCTTGGAAACGAGTTTCTCCATACCAAAACCTCTAAATATGGGTCCATTTTTCATATAGATCATCCCATATAACGGTACTGCCATTTTTAGTATTTTTGAGTTTTACGACACCGATGCAATGCAATCTTACTAGCGTACAGTATTGAATCTAGAATGGGATATATATTTTCGCCCGATCTAACTTAAACGATTTCCCAAATTACCAATTTTTCTCCGATTGCGATAAAATTTTCCACAGCGTACCAAATTGAGCCTAAAACGAAGTGGATTACATTTCATTTAACTCGGTTCAGATTTAGATATAGCTCCTATATATATTTTCTTTCGATTTCATGAAATTGTCCATCAGACACATAACACCAATTGAGACGAAATTTAAATTGATTTCGACTTTACTTTAAATACTGGCTTCTTGCCGGAGAGAGAGAGAGAGCGAGCAAAAAATTTAATTTGGTTTGGATGGTGGTGGCGGGTTTTTTGTTATATTGTATTTGACATTCATATCGAAAAAAATTGGAAAATACATATACGAATTTTATAACACCCATGCAAAGAACGTTTTCTGAAATAAAGAAACAATGGAATGCAAAACTTGCCATAATCGAGTGAGTGAGGAGACCACACAGTAGTAGAACAAAGAGTAGACAAACAAACTGTTGCAAAACTAACAACCACCAAGTGAGGGGAGATAAAGAGGACGATACTAAAACAAAACGCAACCGAACAATGAATGAATCTGTCAAAAAAGAGAGAGAGAGACTGGATAAAATCAGCGCAAATAGTGGAAAAGGGAAGTGTGAATATAGTTTTCATATAAATGAAATATGTACATTTCTTGGAAAAAAATAGTGGGTTTCTGATAATTATAAGAAATTTTACTTTACTTCCATTCTATGCAAGGAACATGTGTAATATGGAAAAAATAAACAATGAATGAAATGGAAACATTAACATTTTTCTGTGTATTGAGATTAAATTTGATATGCTAGGTTTACATCGGTATGTATATTACTATTATTATGGGTATCATATATTCGGCCCGTCCGTCATTTTGTTTGCAAAACCTCGAAACATTCGTCGGAAAACCACGATGTGTATATATTCTTGCTTAGAATAAAATTCAACGTCGGTTTACCCATGCCACCCTATCTTTTGAATTTACGATAGAGATTACTTAGCTGGATTGTTGCAGAACGGTTGTTCTATAAGCTCAAAAAGATTTCCAAACGCATCGGTCTTGTGCGCAAATCCACCAATTTGGAAGACCACGTTCCAAGATGTTGTTTTCTACTTGGTCTTTCCATCTAATTCGTGGCCTTCCCCTTCTACGGGAACCATCAGTAGGCTCGCTTTTATATGCCTTTTGAGCTGGGGCATTCTCATTCATTCGCACAACATGGCCTAGCCACCGTAGTCGCTGCAGCTCAATACGACTGACTATGTCGATGTCCGCAGATCGGCCCGTAGATCTTTCGAAGAATTTTTCTTTGAAACACCCCAAGAGCTGACTCATCTGCTTGCGCAAGTACCCATAATAGAAATAAAGCTATGAAATTTTGTACGGACATCGTCATTACAATATTTGATATAGTAAATTGGATATGTCAGTCGAAGTTTTGTTATAGCTCTCATATTACAGTACCTCCCAATTTTCGGTATTTTGAAAGTTTATACGCATTTTCAACTGAAAAGTTTCTAATATGGCATTTCAGGGATTTGGATACTGGCATAAATCCCGCCTAGTTTTCCGAATTTTGAGGGTTTTAATCACAAGTTTCAACCGAAAAGCCTGTTGGCATTCCACGATCTTGGTATATTTTTTTCTCTGCTGTTAGAATTTCATATTTCTGCCATGCAAGCTCGTGGATTTTGATAATAGTCACTAAATTAAGTAAAAATTACATTCCTCACCCGTGACATTGAAGCACTATGGAGAACCATGCCTTAAGTATTTGACCCTGAACAAAGAATGCATCTATTTGTCTTAATGAGCAATATATCTATGTATGTTCATCTAATATTACAGTGTCACCTACATCTTACCTAACAATAAATTTATTACACATTTTTGTGACACACACACAAGTGGACTTTTACTTCGAGCCATTTGGATGAAGTGTGTTGTTAACATTGTGTTACGAGCACATGTCCAACGGGCATTGCGAGTATGTCACATGCTAACACCTCCTTCTCCTCCTTGTGAGAGGATATACATTGTGAACTTAATACTTCTATTGCGAAATGAGCCTCGTGTATATGAGCTTAGTGCTCGCCAAAGGCTAAACGTTGTCATGGCATTGCCGCCAACTCTGTAGCTCAGTGAGGGATTATTTCGTTTTTGTGCTTTACCTTTTTTAAAACATGTGCGTATTTAGCTGAAGCAGTCCAATTAGCTGAATGCCTTTAGGCAAGTGTGGGTCATATGTGGAGAAGGATATTTAGAATAACATTGTTGTTAGAGAGATTACTGAGGGACCATATGGAAATAGGTGAGGTACTAAAGTACATATATTACAAATACCAAATTTTAAAACATCGACAATAGTGCAGTTAATAAAGGATCCGAGGCCAGAAACCACATTTATGACCTGAACAACACGAAATTTTACACAGACCAAGGGGTCTGACCATGGCGTATATTTTTACATAGACCCGGGACCAAGAGGAGTGGTTGAACTACTTTTGACGGTATAGATTTCACCGCAAACATCATCGGATTGGTCTATAATTTAATCATGCATTATGCGGAAGGATTTGGGTTTGATGATTCAAACACAGCTGGTGCAATAATTGAAGCCGAGCGATCTACTAAACGCAGAATTTATGAGAGTATGCCTTAAATGGTCCATCCCTTGTAAAGATCTCTGCCCGCCTGTCTCATTTTGTTCATCAGCCATGAGAACCGCAATCAATATACCTAAAATCGATCGGGACATTTAAGTGTCGGGGCTAAGTCTTTGTAAATGGCATGCCTAGAGGTTTTTTACTTTCAGAGAAATCGGGGTTTTCACACAATTTGAAGACACTTAGGTTGGAAAATACGCAAAGACATTAAGCATAATGAAAACTCGTCAGGATCAGAGTTATGTCAAAATATAGTCACTGCGGTATAAAATATGACCTACCGGCAGAAAATTTTGCAAAACCTATTAATATGGGTATAGCCTAATGTGTGTCAAGTTTTGTTGAAATCGATCTAAGTTTACTTAAAATCGGTTCAGATTTAAATATAGCTCCCATATATAAGTTCATCCGATAGTTATAAAAAGGGGAACTAAGGTTCACAAGGTTTTTCCGATTGAGACAAAATTTGGAATAACGTGCCATATTGTGTCTATAATGATGTGTGTCATATCTGTTTTTGTCGAAATCGTTTCAAATTTAGAAATAGCACCTATATATATTTTCGTCCGGTGTTTAGTAAATGGTGCACCAAAAACCCAAAAATATTGCCGATGGGCACAAAATTGAGCAGGTCGTACTGAGGTTTGTAAACCCTGATTTGTGGCAAGTTTCGTTGAAATGTTGTACTTGGTTTACATCGGTATATATCTTACTGTACCTTACAAAAAGAATCTTAGGAGTATCTCTTGTATATACCCAAAATGGTGAAGGGTATCATCAAGTAGGCCCCGACTTTTGAACTTTTCTTACTGGTTTTTATATGGGACCTAAAGTCCAAAAAAGTTTTTACCAACCAGAAACACCGAATATCAAGTTACATCTACTTCTGTTGGAAAATAACAAGCTCTTGTTGTGTCTATTATTCCAGTTAGTTTTTGCATTTGTATTGTTTTCCAATTAAAGTTCGCGTAATTTGTCATCTTATTCTTTATTTTCTTCTACTCTGGTGGTATGTAGCATGCTGGGTTACTAATACCATTGCTTACCTACCTGGACAAAAGATTATTTCCCTTTTCCGTTACCACTCGTCCACAACATTTCTCTTACTTTTTGACCGGCAAACGGGAGGTGTTAAGCTCTATTGTTGTTGTTTTTTTCCAAAGTAATCCTAAACGTAATTGCTGTACTGTTCTCATGATTTATTTGCATGAAGTGTAAATTACTTTACTCGCAAACTTCTACGGCAATTGGATGCAAAGTTTCTGTTTTAGGGATCTTAAGAGATATGCAAAACTTATAGCCCATACACCATGTTCAGTTATAACAAGGTAAAATAGAAGTCTGTTTGCAGATTATTTATGAACATTTTGTATTGCATCTTTTAATGCGGGAAATTTATTTACGTGATGACCTCTTTAAAGTATGCACGCAATGATTTTCAAATTAATCGCCTTAGGATATGACAAATTTATTTTCGAAACATTTTCCACTGCGAAGTGTATCACGTGATTGTTTTAAAATGAACGCACATTTTAGTAGGGCGATATACGTTATTCCGAAATTGAAAAATGAGAATTTTTATTACCTGTGCAGTAGTCTGCTTAGAAAAAACTGTTTGAGAGCCTTAAGGTATGCTAGAACAATATACTGTCCCAAGTTTATGAGTAGCAACTTGGCTTTTAGCATAACACTTGACAATAAAAATGTCTTAATTGCCCTGTTTGCCGTACCGAAATGAACGCTTTATCTTCTATTTGCTACTGAAAGTATGCAATAAAAATGTCACTCATAAAAAGCCTTTACGATATGCTTGGATTTTTCAACAATTGTTTTTAGATACATTTATGGAACTATTCTGCTTTATTTAAATTAATATGACAAGGACATTCATTATAATTTAAATGAATAAGGATTTGTTAAAAATGTTGAAGTGGACTAATCTAACAGAATTAATTCCTATTAATTGTTAATAAGTTTATGTAAATATTATTTACAATCTAGTTGGATGTTATTTTGGCATTTTTAGATATCGAATGCGTCATCACATTTGTTGTAAATTACGTGTAACACACTTTTTATTTCGTGGCTAATTTAAAAATTAATATATAAAAATAGCTTTTCGTTATCTCTTTCAAATTTATTCCACATGCATACATTTGTAAATGTATGTACATAAATTTATTCTAATTTGAACTGCAAAATATGGTAATGGAAATCGGATTAAGAATAATCTGTTTTTGATTGCTGCTTAGAGTAGTGTTGTACTTTTAGATTTGTGTTATTTAGAAACAACATATACCAATTAATACCAAGACTAGTGATATTAAATTGGAACATAATGTGCCACCACCATGAGACGAACATTCGACATACATATGCTATGTCAAATCATGAATCCGATGGACCGAAATTTTTATACCCATGTGGAATGCATTCAAAATTTCTTCAAAAGGTCGGAAGCATGACATGATAACATGATGACAATGCCATTGTTAATTGTCTGCTAATAATTAGTTTATTCAGGAAAATGAAGAACCAACTCAAATTGGAAAACTGGGCTAGGCACATAAAATCATGTACCTTTATGAAAAACTTTCTTGAAAGAAGTTTTTTTATTTACCAGAAATCCAAAATTGAACTTTACAGCCACTTGGGGTGCAAAATCGTTATAGTACAGAAAATGTGTCGCGTTCCTCTTTAAATTTTCGGCAAACACATTTTCACCATTCAAGAACGCGGAATACAAAATACCGGGAATATGACAGTAGTAATGGGAGATATGTTCAAATTGGGAGCTATACTCAACAATGGACTTTTACTTGTGGTTAGGTTAAAAACGTGCCCAAAACTCCATAATACCGATTATTGTGTGATACCGTTATATGGAAGCTTCCCTAAAAAGTGGACCGATTCTCAATACTTAACATCGATGTGCAAACTACCACATGTTCGCTATTTTGTTAGTGAATGGGGGAATTAGTGTTTAAAACAGCAATATCGACTATAATTCAGATTAGTACCTTTGTTCTCCATATCTCAACACTACACATCCAATTCTGACCGGCACAGAAATCTATCTCTGGGGCCGTTCAAGTATTACGTAAGCAGATTTATTGCAATTATTTATGCCCCCTCCCCAACGACGTAGCCAGAGGAGGGCCCTGGGGCCCCGAAATGAAATCCTGTATACTTTCCTGCCCCTCTTCCTTGCCAACAAAAGTAAGCACGTTGAATACCGTGCTTACTTTTGTTGTACAATATTATAATCTTATTAAGCATGGGTGTGGGTTGCCATATGTAGAAAATAGTAAGGAACTATTGCTGACGTAATCACCATCTCCAGTACCACTATTACATAAATCATATAATCCAATAGACATTTATTTATGAAGAAAATCGAAAGTCGATCTTGAAAAGTCGACTTTGCGATGTTCTCAAAGATCAAAAGTCGACTTTGCGATTTTCTCAAAGATCAAAAGTCGACTTCGACTTTTAGACTTTTCAGTACAAAAAGTCGATCAATCGATTAGTCGAAAGTCGATTTGCTTATCCCTATTCCATCGGTCCCTCCAAATTCAAATTGTGCCTAATTTAGTACTGTTTAGTACTTTTCGTAAATTTGAGTACACACTTCCAAAACCACCTTCTTGTATGGACTCTACTAGATTCGCATTCCAAATCCAAAGATTAGATGATACTAGGGCACTTTCGCCATTGGGGCGCATTCAGCAATGGCGTTTTCGAGACGAAGCTCTCAATATCAATAGCTTTGATCCAAAGGTATCAAATATAAAAATAAATAACTGTTGCAAAGTCCTACCCTAATCCAATACCCCTACATTGATCTTAACTCCAAATGTCAAGATTCCAGCTCTGTCGTTTCACCTAAATCCAAATTTGGTACCATTTAGTGCAATTATTATTATACACCAACATACACCAATCCTACACCACAACAATGATCCTAACTCCAAATTTCAGGATCCCAGCTCCATCGGTTTACCCAAATCCAAATTGTACCAAATTTAGTACCACTTAGTATTTTTCGTACATATAAGAACAAATTTAAAATCATCATTTTAAAATCATTTCCTCATATCGACAGTACTTCTCAACCTTATCTAATTCGCATTTCAAATTTCAAGTTTTTACCTCTATCCATTCACATGATACGAAATTGTACCAAATATAGTACTTTTCGGATACTTATAGCTCGAATATCCAAAAAACCCTTTGATATTTCTATATTTCGTTTGTGTTGCAAACGGAATGACAAATTTAAATTTTAAGCATTCCACCTTATGGTGGAGGGTATAAATAGAAGTACCAATTACGGACAGAAAAATACAAGTTGGACAATTGGCCAAGGATCTTCAACATACCGAAACATGTAAGGGCCCCTGAGGATAACATCAAATCAACAAGATCCTAGAATGTCAAATTACCAAAAAAAAAGGTTAAACCCCTTCTAAATACCGGAACGAAGATTTTTTATGCGTTTTACAATGGTAATATATCGCCAAAATAGAGAGAACTCAAAATTCTATAATGGAGCTTTATATATCTTTATATGGGGGCTATATCCATAGATGGACCTATATTAATTGAAAAATTATAAATTTATTAAACAATTATTCCACCTATTCCTTATACAAAATGTATTGTCAGTCGGTGTTACCGATAGTCGATCAATTTCAAGTTTGTAAATGTTTTGTCCAATTTTTTAAGCATAAAAACCGAAATCTACAATACTAACTAGATCACCACAAAAATCGCATATATCACCGCTCTAGACAAATTATCAAAATAAAATATTCATAATTCATTTTAATAGCAGATAACAGTCATAATTTATTATACCAAAAAATAATTGGCCAACATGGCAACAAACAAATCTCCAGTCTCTGAAAATCTGTGTCAAAATTTCAAACTAGACAACACGACAATTATTGGCATATGCTAAGCACATGAGGTACAGCAGAGGATGTGTGTATGTTCTGCAAAAAAGACAGACATTGTAATAAATTTGTTTGCATTTTAAAAATGATATCATTAACAAAACGATATTTTTCAAATCTTAACAAGGAGTTGGAGGAAAAAACAAACAGACGGTTTGTTAGGTAGTAAGACAAAAAAATATGAATGCACGCTTATTTTTAAAAATATCTGAAACAAGATAAACTTTTTTGAACATTCATTGTCATAGAAATCTAACAAGAAGCTGTAAAATATGATTTTTTAAAGGAAAGGGGGTCTAGGGATGAACATTTAGAAATATAAGAATTAGCAACATGTTGGGGAATTTTTCCAATTATAAAAATATGCTATAACTTACATGGCTGTACACATCATAAGTTTGGTCATGGAATTTAAAATTCTTAAATTTTAGAATTGGTTTTTCTCGATTGGCATCCCTAACTCGACATCATTGCCAAAACACAAAGCAAACGGTATCACTGGCATGATTAATGTGCATCCAGTAGACGTATCTTGTAATAGATAAAGCGTAGGAGGATACAGATACCAGCAGCATGACTCTAACAATCCTATGAGCCATTGAGCAAAAAGCAGAATAAGGAACATCTAATGTTTGCCAACTGCCACAGACCAAAGTAGCGGAATAGAAAGTATCATCTCTGTCATAAAAAAATTCCAGTTAGCAATGCAGATCACGAAAAACAGCACTCCTGAGTTTTTTTTAAATAAAAAACTTAAAGTTCACCCAAAAAAGTTACTCTTCAATAGGAAAAAAACTGATATCTAGCATCGTGCCGTTATTATAAATGTAAAAAAAAATTACACTCACCACAAAAAAAACTTACACAACTCACGTTGAAGTCACTTGACAGCTATAAACATGTCAGATAGCATTTAAACAAATGAAAAGTCATTCACGTGGCAATAAAAACGAAAACACATATAAAGGATAAGTACATAGCTTCTGGAGATAGACAATGCGACTAGGAATTGAATCATATAAAATCCTACACAATAATATGCGATTTATTAATGATTTTTTCGAAATAATAATAAAAAATTTAAAAATTCTAGAACAGGTTATAACCATTACTAAGAATAATAGCACTATTGAGACGATTTGAAATCGATAACAAGTAAAAACGATATTGAATACGGCCCCGCCCAACTTTTGATACCCTCCCCCATGAGTATGACTCATGTTATAGGACATACCGAAAAATACGTGAGAAAATATGGTTGCACCAAAACGTGGATCATTTATGTAATTTGCCATACCACTGTCTGTGCAAAATTTTAACGGAAAGGAGTAGCAACCACAACAGAAACCGACATCACTGTATCAGAGTTCTGGTGTTTCCTTAATTGTGAATTTAATTATAATCAGTGAGGGAAGCAGTATAGTCAGACGGGGCCGACCATGAAAATCTAACTTTGTGTGGTTCTATATTCTGAGCTTGGGCAATGTTTCGCTATATTTGCACCCTCTTGACCGATTAGAGGTCAACAAATATTATTAACATTTAGTACAGCCCTTCTACTTACTTCTCCAAATTCACCGTGGGTTGTATAGAACGTGGGTTGTATCGACTCGAAAAACACAAAAAATTTAGCTTTCGGTCCACTTTATCCCAATATTATTATCTGATCACCACCGCAAATTATAGGTGTGTCCTTGACCATACCTGGATCCTAATGGACAATTTCAAAGCGATCAGCGCTATATAACTCTCACATCCGAGTACATAGGACAATATAATTGGTAAAGGTCAACCACAGCTCTTGGATATACAATTGACTTCTCGAATTTTGTCATTTTTCACACAAAAGTCAGGGTCCATTTGACTCCCTAAATATTGACCGATCCTTATCAAAACAGGCATGCTTATTATTTGATTCGATCCCCTTCTCCATGTAAAAATTTGCGATAAAAATCAGACAAAAATAAAGTTTTTGGTCCATTTCATCCCCTATATATCAACCAATTTACCAAAAAAACAATAGGGGTCTTCATGGGCCAGAACCCATCCTACATGCAAAATTTCGTGAAGATTGGTCCATAACTGTGGCCTGTATCGTGTTTAAAAATTATAATGGACAAACATACGGACACACATGTCTAGATCGACTCAGCTAGTCGAGATATAACGATCGGCATACTTAAAGGTGGGTCGAGGAACAATATTTCGCGGCGTTACAAATTCTTGGGGCTGCACAAAGCTATAATACCCTGAGAACATAGTTGTGTAGGTTATATAAGCCAGTGGATCTATATTCCGAACATGGTGTACAAATTTACACCATAATATTCAAATTCTGTTATTTTACACAAAACATTTTGGTTACTTTTACTCCTTAATAATTGACCATTCATTACCAAGACAGATCAAGTGGATCGTAAAATTGGTGATGTTCAGCTTATAATTGTGGTCTCTGGAGCGACTTGAAAAAGCACACGGAAATACAATATTCGGACTATTTTACCCCGAAATAGCATCTGATCATCATCTGATATAGGCGTCGTCCTTGGCCATAACCGGAACCTCAAGCAGAATACCCTATCAGGAGAAAATATATACGCTATGGAATACAAATTTTGTACTTTTTCTCTGTGTCCATTTGACCCAATATATATATATATATCAGTCATGTTTATTTTTTGGCTGAATCCCCTCCCCGATGCAAAATTTTGTAAATTTCGGGTCATTAATGTGTCAGAAGAACGACGAGAAAAACTGACAAAAATAAATATTAACCGACCACTACCAAAAACAATAAGGGTCGTCTTTCGTCGGTAACGGATTTACATACAAAATTTGGTCCATAACTGTGGCCTGGATCGTGTTTACAAATTATTATGGACAGACGTGCGGACGGACACACATATCTACATCTACTCAGCTAGTCGAGATATGACGATCAATGGGCCTAGGACCAATACAAACTCTACGTGTCACACAAAACTATACTACTCTGCAAACATAGTTGTGTAGGGTATAATGACAGGATTTCTTACAAAGAAATACACTCGATTCAAAATGAGACACCTACACTCAATTGTGAATAAAAACAACTTATCTTAATAGATTGACCATAGACGATGTTAATCTATAGGTTATGTAGCTTTTAGTGGAAGTTATAAGACTTAATACTTTTTTCTGTTTTGGGTTTATAATTAGTAATTAATAGGCAAAGTTCATTCATTCCGGTTACCGAAAATCATTATTAAGAAAGAAAGGCGAAAAGCCATAACTCTAATATGAATAGATATTTATAAATATTATTTATTTTAAATCATATTATAGAATGGCACTACCTACACTTAACCTATTTAACCCCTTTGTCAAGCAAAAGTCTGTGTAAAATCAAATATAAAAGACGTCTAAAAGTATTCACCCCGTAATCCTACTAGAACAGCATTTTTAATTAATAAAAGAATTTTGAAATGAATTTCATATGAATATTGTTCCATTTCTTCTTCCGAAACAATTAAATGTTCCAAGTCAACATTTCATTCATACTTGTCCGTCAGACATACCCATTTCAAGAAGCTCCGAAATCATTTAGCACACTTTTTCCAGTCATTAACAAACGACTAATGGGCCTGAACACAAAATGATATGGCTAGCTACGGTTTGCTATAATGATCCATTTGTGGACCGACCCACAGTACAAAAAATGTCAATGTACATATTTGCCGTTCATATTCAGTCGTTCGTGTTCTTTTATTCATTCGGTCATTATTGCCATAAAACATGCAACAATGATGACCACTGCTAACTGCGAGGCTTTCCGAATTTGCTGAAGATGTCCGGTGTGGCAGTATTGTCCGGAATTTGCTTTTCCCCCAACTAGAATTATGCTTTTAATTTCTTCTGACATCTGTGGACAGTAAATAATTACATACTCGGTTGGTTGTGTCTAGGTGTGTGGGTGGGTTGGTTTGTTTGTTTGTTTATGTTGTGGCAGACGATGACAAAATTTTCATGCATGACAACTTGTTGCAAAGTGATAATTATATGTTGTTTGGGGTTACAAAGCATTTAATTAATGAATTTAATGTTTTTTTACTTATAACAACATTTAAACAACCACGAAAATTGGAAATTCGTATAAAAATGCTTACAAAAACTTTTAGATTTTTTTAACATTAGGTCTGAGAAATTTAAAAATCAGTCTTGTTTATTCTTTGGGTGGATCCCCTTTCCGATGTAAAATGTTGTAAAGTTCAGATCATATTTGTGTCTTCTAGAGAGATCAGAAATCAGATATGATATATTATTTACATGCTTCGGAATGTCCGATTTGGGCCAAATATGCACCGTTTTGTTGTACGATTTGTTGCCATTTTAAAGGCCACTTCATAATGCCTCTCTCATAGAAATCCTGCTCTCTATTTGCAAAAAACTCTAGTAGTCGATTTTTACAATCATCCCTAGATATCAATTTTTATCATTAAAGAAATTTTGCATTGCAAGATAAAGATGATAATCGCTTTGTGACAAGTCCGGGCTGTATGAGAAATTTAAAATTTTCTTCCAGATTTCTAAAAAAAGTTGGAATGTAAATGCGTATACGCCGTGTCGAAATTTCTACTAAAAGAACATTTTCATATTAATTATTTCCCTACCTCTGAGAACCTGAAATGCATATGTTACCTGATTTTCAGCATAAGATGCTGGAATTTGGCATTTCAGTCGGTGAAGGAAAACCTGAAAGTAAAATTTAAATTTTTTTCCAAGATAGAATATATAGGGGAGAGGGGGGCACCTTTGAACACTTTTTGCTTTGAAGCCTTATAAAATTTTTTATTTTATCATTTTTGGTTTCTTATAAATTTTAACTAATAGGTACATATGTAACCTATAAAATGAATATACATATGACATAAAAATGATAAATATATTTTATAACTGTTTTAATGGACGAACTCAAAGTGTTCAAAACTGCCCCCCCAGGGGGGCACCTTTGAACAGGGGTTGGCATTTTTGAACGACATGGTTTTTTACAGTGTTTATGTTCAAATATGTATGTATTTTATTCATACATATCAGAAATGCATTAATTCATTAAAAAATATATAAAAAATATTCAAAATTTAAAAAATTTAGATCAAAAATTATTAAAACATAAAATGTCTTAAAAATACAAATTAATATGGTGAAAAATACAGTTAATTTCGTAATCTTATTAGCCCGAGTTTAATGGGCATGTTCATTTTACGGAAATTTAAAATAACTTTTTTTGTAATAAATATATATGAAAGAAATTACATTAGTTATGTTTGAAATGATTGTTGGAATGCAAAAAATTTGTTTGACGAAAGAAAACTAGCACAGAATTCTTCCTGCGCCCTTACAACCAAATGAATAAAAGTTTACAATGACACTGAGAAAAGATGGTCACCCATGCACAATTTTTCGACAACTGAAAAAGCAAGCCAAAGTGGTTCACGCATATAGAGAACAAGATTGCCATATACAAAAATGTGGTTGCGGGTCGGAAAAATATTAAACCAAGATTTTATGAGCGTTGTTCAAAGGTGCCCCACGTTCAAAGGTGCCCCCCTCTCCCCTACTATTCACAGAAAAATTTTATTAAGATACCCATGTTTGGTATTTGTAATTTGTTATTAGGGATTTTAGAAAATATAATACTTCAGGCAGACAATTGTCCCGAAGGCTCTAAAGAACTGTATTGTAAGGGTATTATAGGTTTTTGTGTGTCCTCGAGAGTTTGTAACGACTCGAAACATTGGTCTTAGATCCACCTTTAAGTATACCGATCTCGACTAGCTGAGTCGATCTAATTTGTAAACACGCTACAGGACACATTCATGCCTGTATGATAGTTTCGGACCAAAGAAGACCTCTATTGTTTTTGGTAACGATCGGTTAATATTTAGGGGATGAAATGGACCAAAAACTTAATTTTTGTCAGTTTTTCTGGTCGCTCCAATTACTACTCGAACATTCTACATGGGGAAGGGGATCTAGACAAAAATTGAGCATAACTGTTTTGGTGAAGATTGGTCAATATTTAGCGGGTCAAATGGGCCTAGACTTTTGAGTGAAAAATGGTAAAATTTACAACACTAGAGGGCGGAAAAGTAGCGCTGATAGCTAGAAAATTTTGCATGAGATTCATTCGTAAAAACTGCGCGATGTCGATGTCATCTAAATAGTATACCAAATATCCAAAATTTGTCCGATTATGCTAATTGAGGCTACAATGAAGTGTATTAAGTTCGGTTCGGAATTATATATAGATCCAATATATATTTTCATCCGATTTTATCTGAATAACCAATGCTTCTCAGTTTGCGACGAAATTGTGCATAGAGTATCAAAAATGGTCTTAGAATTACGTGTAATGACTTTGGTTGAAATAGCTTCAGATGTAGATTCATGCAAATTGTTTACCAAATAATCATTATTTGTCCGACTGAGATGAAGTTTTGGACATATACAAGTTCCCATACAGTCGTATGGACTTGTAGGGGTGGCATTGTCCCATTACCGATGGAACCTCAACAGGTTCATGCTTTTAGTGGTTCATGCCAATAATCCTCCAAAGATGATTTGTCTGTTCTCTCGACAGAACATTTTAATATGAGAATCTCTTGCATGTATCCAAAGTGGTGAAGAATATTATATAGTAGGCCCCGTCCAACTTTTGAACTTTCCTTACTGGTTTTGTGTTTTTTAACTTACCTTATTTCAATAAAAATTTCCTTGCATTATTACACCAATCTGTAAAATAAAAAAATTAATTTTTTGTTATTAATACAGAATAAATCTATTTATTACAATTTGAAAAATATATATATATATATATGCATTTTTATACCCTTCACCACACTGTGGTACAGGGTATTATATCTTTATCCATATGTTTGTAGCAGGCAAAAGGAAACGAAATAGACACATGGTTCCTTTTGAGAATATGCATAGAATCACATTCTAAGTCGATTTATGCATGTACTTCCGTCTGTCTGCCCATGTTAAATTGTAAACAAAGTACAGGTCGCATTTATTATCCGAATTGGATGAAATTTGGCATACGTCACTTATTTGGCCCTATTGAAATTGGGAAGAATCTGTTCAGATTTAGATATAGCTCCCATATAAATATTCGTCCGATTTAATGTAAATGGTGCCCCAAAGTCCCTATATATCTTTCGATTTGCACGATATTTGGCACAGCGTAATGAATTAGGTATAGAATGATGTGTATTAAGTTTCCTGAAAATCGGTTTAGATTTAGATATAGCTCCCATATATATTTTCGTCCGATTTAAGGAAAATGGTGTACAAAGTCCCTATATATCTTTCGATTTCCACGAAATTTGGAACAGCGTACTGAATAAAGCCTACAATGATGTGTGTTAAGTTTCGTAAAAATCGGTTCAGATTTAGATATAGCTTCCATATATATGTTCGTCCGATTTTAGGTAAATGGTGTACTAAAGTCCCTACATATCCCAATATATCTTTCGATTTGCACGAAATTTGGCATAGGTTTGGGAATGATGTGGGTTTCCTGAAAATCGGTCTAGATTTAGATATAGTTCCAAATACATTTTCGTCTGATTTAATGTAAATGGTGCACCAAAGTCCGGATATATCTTTCGTACTGAACTTAGTAGTTCCTGTATATAGCTTCGTCAGATTTTAAGTAAAAGGTGCACCAAAGTCCCAAAGTTATATAGTTTATATAACCTAGCATGTGGAAAGTTTTATTGAAATCGGCTCAAATTTGGATAGAGCTACAAAACATACATATTTTCTCCCGATTTTAAGTAAATGATGCACCAAAAACTCAAAATGTGGCCGATATTCAGTGCCAAGTTTCGATGAAAACGGCTTAGATTTCGATATAGCTTTTATAAATATTTTCGTCCGATTTGAAGTAAATGGTGCACCAAAACATTATAGGTTGCAGAATGATATGTTTTTGGGTTCAATTTCATTTTACTGATCTTTCAAACATGCGACGTCTATTAAGATTCATCTGTTGAATATACCAAAAGTGGTGAAGGGTATGATATAGTCGGCTCCGTCCGACATTGCTGCTTTCCTTACTGGTTTTATTTTATAACTTATATCGTTTTTCCACCTATACAAATTTTCCCAGGTAATTTTCCTTTTTAGGACCTCTCGAAAAATTCAATGATAAGTGTTTTTGAAATGCTTAAACTTTTTTTACAAATGTTGCCTTGTGAAATTTGTACAATAGCCATTCATTGTATGATTTATAGTGGATATAATTTATTATTTTTACGATGATGGTAAACATTCGGAAGATATAATTGATTGACAAGATATTATTATATGTTACAATGGTGCAATAATTATAAATAAATTATTCAAAATGTAATCAAAATTTTAACAGATTAATTACAACTCCCTCGCACATTTTTTATTTATATTTATAAATTTATAGTTTTTATATCTTTTATGTGTGACAGGACATCCTCACGAATTCATCCATCTAGGGAACATGAAAAAAATTCGCTTTAACACACCAATGCTTGTTCGGAATGAACACACATTTATATTGTTCTCAAATCTATGAAACCATTCTCCATTATTATTTGGTAATATTTCATTGTCTGACTGCTGGAGTCCTTGCCCAGTTATTATGGTTTGCACAAATAAATTCATTCACCCGAATATAGCAATCAAACAAAAGAAAAACCAGCAAGGAAAGTAGTAAAGTCGGACAGGGCCGACTATATGAAACCCTTCACCACTATGGGTATATTAAACAGGACTATTAACATGAAATTGGATGAAATAAAATATGTGATATTAATCTAAATTTGAATCTACCTAGATCTATCCATAAAAATGTCATTCGTTTGTTACAATGGGACAAAAGTATGTAAATCGACTTCAAACAAATATAAATAGGTCATCCGTTGGGATATTACTTAAAATCAATCTATATATCAAGCTCGAAACTTGGCAGACATCACTCTAGGCTCAATTCATTTCATTATGCCAAATTTCGTGCAAATCGAAGGATATATATGGACTTTGGTGCACCATTTACATAAAATCGGACGAAACTATATGTGGGAGCTATTTATAAATCAGGACCGATTTTCTCGAAACTTGGCAGACATCATTCTAGGCTCAATTTAGTAGGTTATGCCAAATTTCGTGCAAATCGAAGGATACATAGGGACTTTGGTGCACCATTTACCTAAAATCGGACGAAACTATATATGGGAGCTATATCTAAATCAGGACCGATTTTCACGAAACTTGGCAGACATCATTCTATGCTCAATTCAGTACGTTATGCAAATTTGCGTGCAAATCGAAAGATATATAGGGACTTTGGGGCACCATTTACATGAAATAGGACGAAACTATATATGGGAGCTATATCTAAATCTGGACCGATTTTCTTGAAACTTGGCAGACATCACTCTAGGCTTAATTCAATACGTTATGCCAAATTTCGTGCAAATCAAAAAAAACATATAGGGACTTTGGGGCACCATTTATATGAAATCGGACGAAACTATATATGGGAGCTATATCTAAATCTGGACCGATTTTCTTGAAACTTGGCAGACATCATTCTTGGCTCAATTCAGTACGTTATGCCAAATTTCGTGCATATCGAAAGATATATAGGGACTTTGGGGCACCATTTACATGAAATCGGATGAAACTATATATGGGAGCTATATCTAAATCTGGACCGATTTTCACGAAACTTGGCAGACATCATTCTAGACCTAAATGATTAGGCTGTACCAAATTTCGTGCAAATGGAAAGATATATAGGGACCGTTTACATTAAATCGGTTAAATATATATATGGGGGCTATATTTAAATCTGATCCGATTTTTCCCAATTTCAATAGGGTTCGTCCTTGGGCTGAATAAGTGACCTATGCCAAATTTCATCCAATTCGGATCATAAATGCGACCTGTACTTTGTTTACAATTTAACATGGACAGACAGACGGACGGACATGCATAAATCGACTTAGAAAGTGATTCTATGCATATTCTCAAAAGGAACCATGTGTCTATCTCGTTTCCTTTTGCCTGTTACAAACATATGCACAAAGACATAATACCCTGTACCACAGTGTGGTGAAGGGTATAAACAACAACATTGTGTTCTAACGAGCTAACTAGCGAACATTGATAAATTATTATGTGAAGTGGATGGAAAACATAAACTTCACAAGGACAATAAAATAAATGTTATTTATATTGCAGACCTTCCCATTGTACACCGAAAAAAAGGAATTAATTCGTTTGCAAAAATCTGTGTTACGGAAAGAACATATGTAGAATATTTTTTTAAATTGTTACAATAAATCAATGCCCAATTATCGGATCCTTTAAGGGATCCATTCTCGATGTTAATTTTTCAAGATTTTCAATGGGCTGGTAAATGAATACCAATGCTTGTTAAGGTTTGTAACTTTGCACATATATAATTGAAGATTTAAAAGAGAAGAAAAATAATTTACAAAAAAATTTTGTTATTGTTTTGTTGTTGTTTTTTGTAATTAAAGAAAAGTCCTTGTTTTTGATGGCGGGCATGATAACTCCTCACTGGAACATCGGAATCCGAAAATTCCAACGGTGTTAGAAAGAGTACATATCTGGCTCTCGTATGAACTTGGATTATTGACTTCGCTCTAAAATTAACAAAATGGTGGACCTTTGAAAAAATATTTTTGGAAAATCGCCGATTTTTTACCAAAAACCAAGTTAAAAAATAATGAAGATCTTCACCGATTGGCTTTATCCTAGTTCATACGAGAGCTATATACTCCCAGAGAAACGTTTCAAAATGGAACCGATTGGATTATTAGTTTTTGAGTTATCGTGCACGCCATTCGCAAAAAAATGTTTAGAGAAAAACGCGTTTAAAGTTTGAGAAGCCCTCCAGCCGTCACTTGATGCTGACACAATAAATCGGATATATCTTCAAGAGTTCTTGACATTTTCACTTGAAATTTTGTAGAGACATTCTTTAATCAGTGTAGATTCGAATTATATCAACAAAAATTTTCTTATTTCACTGTGAATACCGTTCACTTCAGCTAAAACCAATCGGATGTAAAAAAAATGGTTTCCATGCCTCCAAAATAAACGTACACCCAGCACATATCCTGCCCACGAGCTGTGTAATATTGGTATGCATTTATGTAGGTTATAAATTGTTGACCAAAATATTGCTTTAATGTGGTCAGAGTTTATTGCCAATGAATAATTTATTTTGTGGTAAATATAGGCGTTATGTCTTTTTTATGTTTGCTGTTCGGATTTGGTAACATTCAAAAGCAGTTATGTGGGTATGTGTGACAATAATTTGATAGAATTTATGTGGTATTAACTCCCATATGGTATATTCGTCAGGAGAAATAAATGTAATGGTTTATGTGTTACAGATACAAACAACGAATATACAATTTGGATACAAAGGAAATGATTGTAATGACTTTGAATGATCCAATCGATCCCGGTTAGAGAACTATATTAAAATGTGGCACTATCTATCCTGGAAACGTTAAGTGTTGCCTAGCGCCTGCAGACATTTCAATTAGAAAGTTGTACATTTATTAGAAAAAAATCTGATCAGTACGGTTTGACGTACGACCATGTGTTGTTAAATCTTTGTACGGCAATGAAGGGCCGCCTTATATCGCTGTGAAAAATTACTTTCATGAATTCAATCGTGTCTGACGCTCATTGAAAGTCTGAGGTGGCGAATGTTGTCCAAAAACCGAATCATGGCTGACGCTCATTCAAAGTCTGAGGTGGCGAATGTTGTCCAAAAACCACCGTTCTATGCATGGGCATTGTTTGTTATCGTCGATTCCGCACAATCGTTTCAAAAGGCTCGTGTCAATTAGTGCTATTAAATTAAAAAAACGATCGACTTGCTTCAAAATATCATCACAGGTGACAAATCATATGTCTAGAGGTAGAATTTCAAAAATTAAAAACATCAATCGACGGATCTAAATTTTACAAACGTTATTGGATTAAAAAATATCTTCGACACGAATGGTTGCCTGTTTCTTCAACAAAACTGTTCTGTGGCAATCGAGTGGCACACCACAATTTGTTTGAATGAAATCTTCAAAAAGCGTACAAGAAAGTTCTAATTATTTTGCAACATGACAATATGCAATTTTTTCTTCATATGCAGGATTAAAAAGAGCTTCATTCTCCATCATAGGGTGGAGTGTATATTAAATTTGTCATTCCGTTTTAAACCCCTCAAAATAACCCATCTTGAAGACCCATAAAGTATATTATTGATCAGAATAAAATTTGTTGATTGATCACAATAGATATCACAGACATTGCTAGTACTTCTAGGATATTTGGTATTGCAAATGGGATATATCGGTCTACGTTTTGGTTTTGGTGTAGCCACCGTTCGACTTTAATACCAGTAAGGAAAGTAGTAAAGTCGAACGGGGCCGACTATATGATACCCTTCACCACATTGGGTACATACAAGATATTAATATATATTAGGTTTGGGGAAAAGAAAAGAATAACATGCCACACCAATTAACAGAAAAAAATAGGATGGATCCCACCGTATTGTCCGTATTACCCCACATAGGGAGCATGTTCTGTAGACTTTATGTAAAGCTCTTGCATTATAATTGTTTGTCCAATATAGATCATATTTTCAAAAACTTGTAAGTTTAATCAACTATTATACATTAAAAATATTAATAAAAATATAACATTAATGAAATAACCTAGTTTTACCTAATTGAGAATTAATTTAAAAGTAATAAAATTTTAAAATCACACTCGTTCAGCAAATAGAAACTGTCCACACTGCCAACGCAAAATAATTATAAACAGTCATAAAATCCAATTGTTCAGTTCCCTATCTACCATTATATTCTCAATACCCACACTTTCTTCAAATGCGTACACCTAGTACTTTGACATTTGAACTTTATCCTGAACTCATTTAATTGGATTAGATTGTGTTTTGTCCACCTACAACGATTATGGTCAATTAGACTGTCTCTAAATGGAATGCAATTTTCAATTTTCTTATTCACCATCTCCTCTTTCTCTCTATTTTATTTTTCTGTCTCAATCTCTCTGCCAAACAATTGCCATTGAAAACTTCTTATCTTTTCAATTTTCTTAAGGAAAATGTGGTGCGGATAATTGTTTTTGCAGCAAACTAATAGTGCATCTAATGTCTTGTCTGGTCTGCTCCGACCTGCTGCTACGGATACTTTCAATTGACATTTATTTGCCATCGGTAAACAATGTCCTTTCCATGGGTGAACGTTTTAAGGAGAAAATGTCTATCCTTAATTAGGATTTTCCTCAATTATAATGATTCATTTAATTTTCCTGATTACTTTAACCAATAATTACTCTAACCAACAATCATAGCATAGTAACATTATGATTGTTGGTTAGAGTAATTATTGGTTAAAGTAATCAGGAAAATTAAATGAATCATTATAATTGAGGAAAATCCTAATTAAGGAGATATATAGAGGAAATTGACAATTATTTTTATGATTCAATGACTATACAAGGCAATTAATATACTAATTTTTAAAATTAAGATTAAGGATGTTACTAACTATGTTTTAGAAAATTGCTTCAGAAATGTAAATATATTTTTTTTAATTTAAAGTGATCTATTATCCTGAATATATAGAGAATTGGTGATCTATATGTTCAAATGTCAATTCAGAGGGCACATTTAATTTTTCCTTTTCGAGAGAGTATATGTTCGAAAATAAATTTCGATACAATCATATAATGGCTAGTGTACACATTTCTGGACTAATAGTATTATTTCTTTGAACGCTTTACCATCACCTTCTGATGACGAAAACTATTGACAAAAATGTCGCTAGAAACCAGTAAGGAAAGCAGTAAAATCGGAATGGCCCGACTATATGATACACTTTCATACTCCTAACAGACGTCGCCTTTTCAAAATAACATTGACATGGAATTGAATGAAAGATATATTAGAACGTTGGTGCACCATTTCTATTAAATCGGACGAAACTTAGCACACATCGTTATAGCCTCAATTCAGTACGCTATGCCAAATTTCGTGCTTATCGGAAGATTTTTAGGGAGCTTATATGGGAGCTACATCTAAATCTGAACCAATATTCACACATATTTCTAGACTCAATTCAGTACGCTATGCCAAATTTCGTGCAAATCGAAAGATATATATGGACTTTGGTGGTCCATTTACCTTAAATCGGACGAAATTATATATGGGAGCTATATCTAAAACTGAACCGATTTCCACGGAACTTAGCACACATTATTCTAGACTTAATTTAGTTTCGTGCATATCGGAAGATATTTGGGACTTTGGCGCACCACTTACCATAAGTCGGACGTAAATATATATGGGAGCTATACCTAAATCTGAACCGATATTCACGAAACTTTACACACATCATTCTAGACTTAATTCAGTGGGCTATACCAAATTTCCTTCATATAGGAAGATAATTAGGGACTTTGGTGCACCATTTACCATAAATCGGACGTAAATATATATGGGAGCTATACTTAAATCTGAACCGATATTCACGAAACTTAACTCACATTATTCTAGACTTAATTCAGTGCGTTATACCAAATTTCGTTCAAAGCGAAAGGTATATAAGGACTTTGGTACACCATTTACATTAAATCGGACTAAAATATATATGTGAGCTATATCTAAAACAGAACCGATTTTTCCTAATTTCATAGGGTTCGTCCTTGGGCCAAATAAATCAGCTGTGGCAAATTTCATCTAAATCAGATGATAAATGCGATCTGTACTTTGTTTACAATTTAACATCAACAGACGGACGGACATGCAGACTCAGAAAGTTATTCCATGCATATTCTAAAAAGGAACCATGGAACGTTTCCTTTTGCCTGTTACAAACATATACACAAAGACGTAATACCCTATACCACAGTGTGGTGAAGGGTATAGAAACTCGATATCGACTGTCAGAATTTTCTTCCAGGATTTTTTTCAATTATTGTTAACATTTCTTAGGGTTTACGTAAAGACTTCTGGAAAAGTTGTCTAAATTCGATTCACTACTTTCTCAAAAGACATTCAAACTAAATTGAAACCAAATTCGATTCACTCTGTTGACACAGTTTCTACTATCTTATATGATTTTAGTACCAAACTAGTTCCTCTCACAATAGACCATTTATCTAACTACATTTATGTTTATTATGTATATACACATGTGTGCATCGAATAGCTAAATACGAAAGTGTTTGTTTGTTTGCTAGTTAGTATTCCTGTTGGCACTTCTGTTGTTTCTTTTTCAGCTTGTTTATGGATACTTAGCCAGCGAAATGACAAACAAACAACTTAAACCGATATACAAACAGAACTCAATAGCAACGCATGTATGTACGAATGACGATAATGTCATGCCACCTTCATTATCATCCGCATTATAGCATTGATGGATGCAGTCGCAATATTTGCTAATATTATGACACAAACAAAAATTGTAGCAATGGAATGGAGCAGAATCAGCAGTTGGTATGCAAAGTCTACCGAAAATAAGATTTATGTATATCGACATGTGCCCCTCAATTGAAGTATTTTATAGAAAATGTTGCTGTTTTTTTAAAGGGAGTCTTAGTAGTCTATGATATATTAAAAGGTATCAGATTAGTAAATACGATTTTCAAGAACTTTTGTATTCTGAACACATTTTTGAAAAGGATAATTTGGTTATTATTAATTTATAGAAAATTAAAATACATTTTTATAACACGTTAGAAGGGTATTTCATAAATAAAAGAATATCCACATTATTATAGGTTCAGAGATGAAAATTCTTGAGCCTGTAGAGAACCTCTTTAATAAATTCTATCAAGGAAAATTGAACTACTGGAGGAAAGGAAACTAGACGAGCGAAAGAACCGGAGCCAATATCGATCGTACCTTTGGAACGAACTAGTTCCAACCCTATATGCGAAATAAATAAAATAAGATTGATATATAAAATGTGAAAGTTTAGTATAATTTAAAATTATATTTTCTAAAAAGAGGTATTACTTTGAATTACTCGATATTTGAAATTCAATAAGAAGAAGCTACGCCATTACTAACCAGTTCAAAAGTTCAAAAATCGGCCCGTACGTCCACTTTGAGTATATAGAAGAGATAGAACAGACATAGCATCTTTGGAGGACAATTGAAATGAAATCGGACGGAGTTGAATGTGTGAACTACATAGATATTTGAACCCATTTAAATTAACCCACACAAATATTATTCTGAAATCTATGAAAAATCGCATGTCAATCGGGCAGACTTGGGTTCTTTGGTGTACCATTTGTATGAGCAAACTTACATATGGGTGCACAATTTGCCTGAACTCAGAAGAAAATATAAAGCGGTAATATCTACATCTGAATATATTTTACAATATCAGATACGCGTTACTCTAGTTCAATTTGCTACGTTGATATTTGGTGCACACTTTAGATGAAATCGGATGAAATATATATGGAAGCTATATCTAAACCTAACCCGTTGCAATTCAATACGCTATATAATATTTCATGTTAGGCGAACAAAAATAGGGTCCTCGGTGCATCATTTGCATAAAATCGGGCGAGATATGTATGGGGACTATATCTAAATCTGAACCGGTTTTAACAGAAATTTGGTCGGGAGAAGGTCTGTTTATGATGTTGAAAAATTTCCGCGACTATCTCCTGAAAACCTATCCTCTCTGGAAACACGAAATTACAATAATGTGGATGCAGTATCTTGCATCGCAGTTGAATCCAAACTACTCTGGTTTGTGTAGGCTTTTTATGTTCTCCAGCTGACTTAATTTAAAGATCTGTTCGATAAGCTTGCAGATCTTTTCTGACACGCCTAACCATATTATGCTTAGGATGTTTTTCTCAGAAGCATCAAAAAAGTTGCTGCATAGAAAACATATTTCGATAAGAGAATGACATAAGAGAATAATCTTCAACTGCCTATGTAAATGGTCCTCCGGTGTCATGAGGAGGCACACTGTTGTAGGTTTCAGTGCGGAACACAGTGGTCGAAATCGCTGATTTAGCGACGCTAAATTCATAACTTCTAAACCAAACAAAGATGTGTTGCTGAACAAATTCAGTATATACCTGTGGGGAATTCGGAAGACATGTTATCTCAAACAAATAAAAACGAAGTTAAGTTCGGCCCGGCCGAACTTTCTACATCCTCACAATCAAAATATTTAAAATTAATGGCGACTCCTAGGGAAAAAACTAATTTTATGATAGGACATTGAACATACCGAAAAGTACGTGAGAAAAAGATTATTGAAAATTTCAAAATATCTAATAGTGGGACTAAAGTTATATGGGGTTATAATAAATCGCAGATTAATATTGATATTTTTGGTAGTAAGATTTAACAGTCAATAAGAATACAAAATACCGAATTACAACCAATTCGGTTAAAAGACGTGTACAAAATTCTCAAAAAACCGACTTGAGACTTTATAGTTTTTTGTACGGAGATGTGGTAAGCGTTTATAAGAACCCAAACATGTCATAAATTAAACATTTTTAGTTCCGATATGTGCTATACAATGAGAACCCAAAATACAAGATTACAGCTAAGTTGATTGGACAACATGTGCAAAATCCCCAACATACAAAAAAAGGGAGCACCGGTATATGGGTGCTTCCCTGAAACTTTGATCAATATTTATAATTTTTTGCACGGATATGTGTTATTCAATGAGAACCCAAAATACTAAAGTACTACAAATTCGATTGGAAAACGTGTCCAAAATCTCTAAAATACCGAATATTGGGAGGTACCGTTGTGTGGAGGCTACAACAAAATGTGGACCTATATATGCCATTTGCAATACCAAACATCCTAGCAATGTCCGTGCAAAATTTAAGAGCACCGTCTGAAATATTGCAATCTCGATCGTGATTTCAACAGACAGGCTGACTCGAAAATAAACATGACTCGAAAAAAGAAAAAACTGACTAAAACGTTTTTCGAAATTTTAAATTGGATTAAGATAATATTTAGGTAATAATTGGCCATACAGCTTTTCTGCACATAATACATTACCTTTAAAAAATATATAAAGATAAGGTTAGGTAAAATTTTCAAATATTTATATATGTATGTGTGTATATGTTCATTTGCATGTTCACGACATATTAATCCTACACTATCAATTATCTTTATCCACTCTTTGTGAAACCATTGAATGGATTTCTTCACACCTACTTCTTTTGTGGCTCAACAATGTTTCAATTACACCCTTTTCTTCCTGTGGCAGGAAAATGCTCGATAATAGAGAAGTCGGGTACAATATGTTTGCATGTGAGTGTGCGTGCGATTGTTTGCATTTTAAAGTGTGTTAATTATTTGGAGTTTCCTTATATCCACAGACTATTAGAATTGTTTACATGGGACTATAATCAGCAGCCAAGTGGTGTAAATGAGCCTTTAAGAAGCATCATCCACATCAGCATTGTCGATGTTTAGTTAATATTTTATAGATAAGTATGTCTTTTACGAACTCTCCACCATTCAACACTTCATATTGGCAGTTTATCAGTAAATAATTCAGTTTTCTTTTTGTTTTTCAAAAACAGCAACAACAACAAGCCTGCAACAATTTTGTTTTCATAATCGTTTTCTTTTTTACTGTTTTTTTTTAGTTTTCATTTTCCTAAAGCAACAAATGCGGGCTATGTTTACATTACGTCGTATAATTGACACCAATATGTCGATGTAACACAAACCATATCTTTAAGATATGCGTGTAATGTGTAAACACAAGACGGACGGACGCTCTATTCGTCAGTCAGTCACTCCGTACAGCAGCGATCATCGTCCAACGCACTGTGTGTTCCATTGCAACAAGTACGAGTATAAAGTAAATCGTTGCAATCGATTTGGGTGTATTGTCGATTTATTTTGAATTGTTGTCAATTCATTTGTTTTTTGGAAATTTAGCGCATTTGATTTTCATTTCATTGGAATGCCAATGATATTTACCTACCTGCTTAACGGCTCTAAACAAATGTTTCCTCCAAATAGACAAGAAAGGAAAAACACATGGCATTTTTTGTTTTGGTACGTGTTGGCTGATTGTTCAGTTGGGTGCTGCACTGCAATCATGACAAATATTTACCCATATAATATGTGTGTGCATTGGTAGCGGATATGACGCAAGTTTCACACTTGTACCACGTTCAATGTTGTGCGGTTATCAATCAGATTATGTTGAAGTTTGGAATTGGAAGAATAAGCTCCTGAGTGTGGGTGAAGGCACAACTGGTTGTAATTTTTGTTTCATAATGTTCAATGTAGTAATTTGAAAGGATGTAGAATCCCAACAGAGAAGGGATGTTTTCAAATATTTTCAAAAAAAAAAAGGCTTACACCAGATGAAATGCATCCAAGGACCCTTGTCATCTAATATCACACCCGGGTAACAATATCGCCACTACAGTTGGGTAATCTCGTTCTGAAGCGATTCAATCGTTTTCGGTTCGCGTCGCAAAAACAACTATGCCGTTCATTAAGTTCCATAGTTTATTTTAGTTCAATCGTTCATTGGTACACGTTACTTAATTCGTTCAATGGACAGGAAAAACTAGATGAACGATTGAATCAAAAGGAACTAGGTGAATGAGATAAAAAAACAAATGAAGCAAAAGGAACTAGTAAAACGAAAGAACCGTACATATTACCGATCGTTCCTTTAAACTATTTTGTTCCGGAACGACCCAACTCTATTCAACACAACACATGATAACACAAAATAGCAATTTGAAAATGTAGAATTCAATTCCAGAATTGAAAACCAGGAAATAAGGTGTGGATGTATTCCGATTCCCAACTCTATTCAACACAACACATGATAACACAAAATAGCAATTTGAAAATGTAGAATTCAATTCCAGAATTGAAAACCAGGAAATAAGGTGTGGATGTATTCCGATATGTATTTCTAAATCTGAAGGTTTTTCTAAATCTGAACTGATTTTAACGAAACTCAAAACCATTTGGCCCGCAGTGAACATTTTAGTTCTAATCGAATAAAACGGGTTTATTTTGGTGCTGCATGCCAATCGAAAATATCTGCATTATTTACATAAACCCACATGCTTCTAAGCTGAATTAACCCTGCTACTATGTTAGAAAATATCTCTGGATGTTATAGCTTTATTCAGAAGTTTGTAGAGCCGCGAAATATTGGTCCTAGACCCACCTTTAAGTATACCGATCGTCATATCTCAACTAGCTGAGTCGATCCAGACATGTGTGTCCGTCCGTCTATCCATTATAATTTGTAAATACGATACAGGCCACAGTTATGGGCCAATCATCACGACATTTTTCATGTAGGATGGGTTCTGCCCAATGAAGACCCCTATTGTTTGGTAATATTAATCGGTAATCGGTTAATATTTAGAGGATGAAATGGACCAAATACTTAATTTTTGTCGGTTTTTCTGGTCGCTCCAGAGGCCGCAATTATGGTCCAAACATCGTGAATTTACATGGAGAAGGGGATCGGGCCAAAGAATAACCCTGTCTGTTTTGATAAAGATCGGCCAATATTTAGCTGGTCAAATGAAACCTGACTTTTGTATGAAAAATTACCAAAATTGTATTCTGAAGAACATAGACCCGAGAAGTTGATTGTATATCCAAAAGGAGTAGTTGGACTTTAAATTGATGCCAATTATATTGTCGTATGTACTCGGATGTGGGAGTTACTCATAAATATTTACGGTGCTTACCTATTCAGATATTATTTAGTAAACCATTACCACACTGGAGAGCGGAAATGCTTTGAAATGTTTCATGAGGTTATGGTCAAGGACAACGTCTATAATTTTCGGCGATGATTAGATAATAATTTTGGGATGAGCGGAAAGATTTTTTCGAGTTGATTTATATGCCACAATTATAAGCCGAACATCAGAACACAACCCACGGTGGAGGGAATATGGACAATTAATTAGAAGTACTGTACTGAATATTAATAATATTCGCCAAATATGTAAGTGTGAGGAAGAGGTGTTGTTGACCTCTAATCGGACAAAACGTGCAACTATCACAAAATATTGCCCAGGTTCGGAATAAAAAGTTCACAGAATGTTAGAGTTACGTGGTAGTTGTGTAGGATATCGTATGGTCGGCATCGTCTGACTATACTGCTCCGCTCACAGGGTTTAAAATGCTTTTAAGACTTGTGATTATTTCTATATTGCAAAAATTCAAGCAATGAGTAGTTAGAACGTTTAATATATTCCACCAGTAAGAAATATAGTGATGATAAAACTCTCTGTGTCACCAAATAACTCTTAACGTAGTAGCAGGAGATTTCATCCCAATCCCGATTTGCAGGTTTAAGATAATAAGGACGAAAAAACGCACAAAGACTCGAGAAAGGGGCGGGGGGATTTTATGTACACAAATATTTCTCATTCTATTTGACTGAAGACATGTGGTCTCAAAAATAACCTGCAATAGCCTCAAACAAAGATGTACAGATTTTTCTTCATGAACTTTAGAAAATTTAGTCGACTTTGATATTGACAATTTGTGGAAGAGTTACCTGGGGAAGTAGATCTATAAGACCCATTTCAATATTTATAAATGCCAGATATTGCATTTATAAATATAGACAATTTTGGCCATTTGTGGAGAAGATACCAGAAGGAGTGGGTCAATGGATCCCATCTTCAAACTTAATCAATTCTTGGTAAAGATAATAGGTTGTGCAATGTTTGGTTCAAATCAGACATTCCATTCGCCTGATATTGGATTTACCAATAGGTCCCATCTTCGGACTAAATCTAGACTTCGTAAAGATAATGTCCGTTTGCTTGTTTTTATAAAATTAAATTTTAGCACGCTTGCTTGTTATTATAAATCTATTTTTTAGTATTTTGTGGCGGAGGTACCAGAAGGTGGGGACCGATATTCCCCATCTTCGAACTTAAACTATGTTTGGAAGAAATATTAAAGAAACATGAAGTCTAAAACCAATACTTCGATGCACATTTCACCATATCAAAGTGTATATGGAAAATTAAAAAATTCTTTTAAAATTCCATAAAAAAAATTTGAAAAAATTTTTTGCGAACACATTGATGATTTTTGGTACATTGGTTAAGAAAAATATGCTGATTCGAAATATGTTCGCGTTCACAAATTCGGATGCTGCGCACAAAAGTTATAGCGATTTTAAACCTTGTATTTCAAATATAAATTAAATTAATTCCTATTTCTTTAAATTCGCGAATTTCTCCACATATAGTTAAACACATTTGTTTTCTTTGCATACTTGTCAAATCACATTGAATTACGCTTAAATTGTCGCGAAAAAACAAATAGAAGCATGAAGATATCTGAAAATAAAATAAATTAATTTTTTAATTAAATCGAAATGTTTTTTTTTTTTTTTTTTGAATTTTCGATTTTTTTAGTATACGATGCTTTTTTCTTCAAATTCTTTTAGATGATTGTTAAATATCGGTATATTCATCTGATAACAGTTTCAACTGTAATAATGACTAAATATATTGCAGTTACAATACATAAAAATTATCAATATTTAAAAGCATGCAATTCGCGTATTAGTTGAAATCAATTGCGGTTTTCGTATAAACCGAATCAATGTCTTTCAATAATTATGAATTTTTCGATGTTTAATTTAGCGGTCAAAGTGTGCCGCTCGATGCAATTTACTATGCAAAAAACTATGCAAAAATTGCTAAAAATCACGCAACGTGATAACGATTTTTATGCGCATCCGATTTCAGTAATCTCCTATGAAAATACACAAAAAGAAACCTATTTTAAAAAGATCGGTTAAGAACCGCGGATGTGCCTCCACAGTCGATTTTGGTTAAAATACGCATATTATTCGCGTATCGATATATTTTTGACCTATTTTCACACAGATTCGCGAATATGATAACACAAGAATGAATGTATGTGAGATCAATTCGAAGAAAAACGCGATTATATACGCGAATTTGTCAAAATAAGTTTTTGCAGTTTTTCCCACATTCAAGGTACCTATATCCGCCGTTTTATTGGGCGGAATTGAACACGGATGGGCTCATTAGATCCGGCACGTAAAAAACTAAAATCACGCGGGGTTCCACGGAATTTGAATGGACTTTCATAATTTTAGACTCAAAAAATATGTTTTGTATAAAAAATTACACACCAAATTTTCGTCTTTGGAACCCAATTGCAAATAAGCTACGGTGAGCACATTCATGAGATATACACTAAACGAAGCAAAATCACGAGTTCTACAATACTATAATTAGTTTAGACCATTATCTGAATGCGCATCCTAATTATAAGAAAAATTCAAAAAACACCGAAAATCCGGTTTCAAAATCTCAGCATCCTTTTTGGGTGAAGGCAGTGATAATATCGAAAAATCATACATTAGAATCATATTGTCCATGGGGTATTCTGCAACTTAGTCACTGATCACATGTGCGTGCGTTGTGTAGTTTAGCCACAAATCAGGAAGGAACACAAAAAAACTCGTTGGCTTCAACACATTTTCACCCATTTTTTTACATTACCAACATCACAGCTTCCACGTAACTTATTATTTATTACCAATATTTTAAGATTTTGACAAGACCACTTCATTTTATAGAAATGAATTTAAATTATATGCAATATGTTCATATTTCGCGAGTTATAACCTTGCAAACCTCAGCTTCAAGGAATTTAAAAGATTTTTGTAATTTCCCATATACCCTCATTAGCCATAAGGCTGAGGGTATAAATATTTGCTTATGAATGATTGGGTCAAAACGGATTATTCCTTCGAGGTATATTATAAATATATTTGTCAGCATATTTCTGACTATTTGTTGAGGAGGTACTAGAAGGAGTGATTCGATATTCTCCATCTTATAACTTGAAAGAAGTGTTATAATGTGCAAAGGTTTGGATTAAAAATGTAACTCTTTTCAAGAGTTGTCGTGCGCATTATCCAGCTAGACAGACATTTCTGACTCTGGGCTGCGGTTATAAAAATTGAGTTTGTATGTAAAAACCTTTTATATGAGTTTTCTGATAATGAATATTTCATATAAATGGAATTGGAACTGCTTTCTTTCCAAAGAAAATTAAATTTTCGGGTATGAGTCAAATTGGGTCACTTCGGTAAAAATAGGTATATACTCTACAATCATAAATTTGGTGTTAAAACCAACATACAGAAAGTAGAACGGCATTTTGGTATGGATACTACGTCAAAACACTGACCAATATTAAACTTTTTTTTTTGAAAACCGAAATACCAAATTACGACACATTCGTTTGGAAAAAGCTATGCCAAAACATGGACTAGTATAACTCATTTGAATACCGAACATCCTAATAATTGTACCAAAGCATGTGAAAAAATTCAAAGCTTTCCAGCATAGCATTTTATTCTGATCAAGAATTTATATTCTTTATGGGGTCTCCGACAAATATTTGGTATTGCAAATTAAAGAACAAATTTACTATACACTCCACCTCATGGTGGAGTATAACAATTCCCATAAATTAAAAATGATGTCAAAATCATACAACATCTAGTAAATGTTAATACATGGATAAGTACTTGCATTTGTTAGTGTATTGACCTATTTGCCCCACTCCTCCTCGTATTACCCTTTACAAAGATAGTCAATTAAAATATCAGAAAACAAATTTAATGAACAAATATTGCATTCAGAAATCCTAAATATCATTTTTAAACTATTTTCTATAATTATTTGATTCTTCTCGACTAAAATTATTTTATAAAATAAATACACTAATATTACAACAACAATTCTGTTTCCAAAATACTACCCGAAAACATAAATCATGATAAGAAAATCTCATAATAATCTCGCTATGACCATATGGTCTAATGACTAATCACTGTCTAACCCCTATAACACTGAAGAAATTATTATGAATGAATTTCAGTGTTATCAGAATTTAAGAGCGAAATTAAAATATTATGATTTAGGGAAATTCAAAATGATCCCCTTTTACAATGCATTTCAGATAATTGCAATTGAAGAGAAAACACATACCTAAAGTAACAATTAAAAAAAAACTTCAAGAATTGTCCAACATTTCCAATTATATGGAATCAACTGTATTAGGGAAATTATGATAACAAGAAAAAATGACATAGTGTGGACAAACAATAATAAATCATTATTTATGTTTTCAAAAAATAACTCTAACAAACAAGAGACGCCCTAATAACAACATCATAAATTTAATTTAGTTTTTTTTCTCTACTTTCTTTCATTTGTTTATTTCACCAAATTTATACAATTTTGTTTACTTTGTTATATATATATATATATATATTCCATGTCCAATATGCAGATAAAGTTTGGTGTGTGTGCTCTCCCTTTCATTTTGTGTGGCTGCGGTAAAGATTTTTACGAAGAGATAGAAACAACTTTGTTGTACCAACCAACCAGCCAACCAACCGGTGACCGGAACCCCTAATAGATTGTAAAGAACACTTTTTTATTGCGAAAAATGTTAACATTTTTTTTTTTTTTGCAAATCGTAACGGTGATAAAAATCTGTAATTCTACGCAGAGGTGTTATTAAAATTGGTTTGCATTTAAGCGTGGGTTATAAACTGTAATTTGTTGGTTGGAATATAACAAGTTTTATAGTTGAGAACAGCCAGGCCAGCAGCCAGGTGTCATAGTTTGAACAGATAGTGAGGTTAGGTTGGTATGGTAAATATGGACAAGGAATATAACTCGTATTTGCGATAGCAATAAGTCAAACGAAGTTCCCTTGTCATTTGGGAAATTATTTGAGAGATTCCTTGACACATTTTTGCTATGACATATGATAAATTTAAGTGTGGACGTTGAAAAGGAATGATGCCTGTTAGCCCAGACATCTAGTATCAGTGGTATACAATATGTTCATATGCGACATACCAGGACTATCTGAAATATGATTGATCCTTACATATGCCGATGAAGCCCTTTTAACGCTTTAATACCTGCGCGTAAGGAGACAATTGAAATTTAATCAACCTACACGGACACCTGCAAAGGGCAAATGTTAGGGGGTCTTCCTTAAATCAAAAATAGTTTTTCAAATACAGACAATGAAATTTCGCTCTCACATCTTGTAATTTTGAATACGAAATGGTTCCTATTTCTCGTCCAATTTTATTTCTTTCCTTTTTCGAAGAGGACTATCACCTAATATTAAATTACTCAGCTACAAACTAGTATTCCGGCCTAGCATCACTCATTCTTTGATGATTGGACTGATATATAAGGTCTGATAAAAAAAGTGTTATTTTCATCGTTTCGATTCTGTTCGGGTCAAATGATAGCGTCATACACAGAAAATGTTTAATGAATAAATGTAACTTCGTGTAACCATGATAAAGCCACTATTTTTCAAAAAAAATGTAAACATTTCATTCATATCACAGCTATTTTCCTACTTCGATTATGTACAAAATAGTACGATAGCGTTGGTGGCTAAATACGCATTCTCTTTTTTCTCTTTTCGTCAGACATTTTTGGTGATAATCTCTCAGTTACGCTCCCACACACTTACTCTCGTAGTTCTACTTTACGTTATCTTTATTTGCGCTCATCTTTTCCTGTCTCTCTCTCTTTCTCTCTTTGACCAAAACAAATGTATTCCTCCCACGAAAAAAACACCAAAGCCAGCATTCATTGTTCGATGTGTTTTGTTTTGGTATCGTTCTCCAGCCTTCCCTTACTTCGTGTTTGTTAACCGTTTATTTGACTACTGTTTCTGTTGCTAACAGCCGCCGACAATCTTACCAACCTGTGTTTCAAAAATTCTCATATGTATTTTCCAAATTAATTCGATATGAATGCTAAATACAATAAGCCCAACCGAATGTTTACCATTGTACATGGTTGCTTTAATGAAAATCATGTAAATAAATAAGAAGGTACCGAAAAAAGTAAAACGACAAAGAATTTTCGTGCCATAGAAAAATCGCCACCACCATCAAACTCACTTCTCCGACAATAAACCATTATTTAAAATTTTATGTATTGCATTCATAAAATGCAAAAATCCCGACATTGGAAGCATTTTCTGAACACTATTCATATAATATACGAATTATTTTTTTCTGTGTAGGGTTGGGATCAAAAATATATTATCAGAAGATCCGCAAACACGACAATTAAACAGATCAATTGAAAAATCAACACATTGCATAAATTGTCAATTTTGTTAGGATTTATGCTATTAAAAGTAAGATATATGGGTCAATGTTTTGAAATTCCCCCCAGATAATGGTATCGCTGCATTTTCATTACTTTTAAGAATTTTGTGGAATTTTTCCAAGGACAAATGCTAACGTGTCAGGAAATTTTCAAATAGGTCTATTTTCAAAATAGGTTTTCATCGCCCGTTTTCGCTTTTTATTCGATCCTTGCTCAGAAAACTATTTGCCAAGATTTGTTCATCTCATAAAGATTTTCGTCTGGTTTTCGGTAAAAGATACACAAAAGACCCTACGTCCTTCTGCGATTGAAAAAAAATTTTAGCCAAATTGTGTGTATTAAGTTTTGTTAAAATTGTTTCAGATTCAGATCTCACATACTCTAGATTCCGTTATAGTTCTGATATATATTTGAACTTTCCTTAATAGTTTTTTATACCCTTCACCACACTGTGGTACAGGGTATTATGTCTTTGTGCATATGTTTGTAACAGGCAAAAATAATCGAGATAGACACATGGTTCCTTTTGAGAATATGCATAGAATCACTTTCTGAGTCGATTTATGCATGTCCGTCTGTCCGTCCATGTATTTTTGTTAACAAAGTACAGGTCGCATTTATGATCCGAAAATCGGTCCACGTTTAGACATAGCTCCCATATAAGGGTACCCCAAATTTTCGGTATTTTGAGGTTCTTGAGCGCGTTTTTTAACTGAATTCGCTGAAATTTGGTACTTTGAGTTGTTATTGGGTAGCAAATCTCCCTACAAAAATTATAAATAAAGATCCATTTTTTCGGATAGCCCCCATATAAGATTACCCCCAATTTTCGGTATTTTGGGGGTTTTTATCGCATTTTTCGACCGAATTCGCTGAAATTTGGTACTTTGTGTTCTTATTGGGTAGCAAATCTCCCTACCAAAAAATTTAAATAAAGGTCAATTTTTTCGGAAAGCCCCCATATAAGGTTACCCCCAATTTTCGGTATTTTCGGGTTCTTGGGCTCATTTTATAACTGAATTCTCTGAAATTTTGTACATTGGGTTCTTATTGGGACCAAATTACTATATGGGGACTACCAGTTTTTCTGGTAGTCCCCATATAACGGTACCTCCCACATTTTTGGTATTTTGGGGGTTCTGATCGTATTTTTCGACCGAATTGACTGCAACTAGTATGTCGAGTTCTTATTAGGTAGCACATCTCTCCATTATAAATTATAAATATTGGTCAATTTTTTCTGGTTGCCCCCATATAAGGGTACCCATCAATTTTCGGTATATTGAGGTTCTTGAACCAAATTCTTTTTATACCCTTCACCACACTGTGGTACAGGGTATTATGTCTTTGTGCATATGTTTGTAACAGGCAAAAGGAAACGAAACAGACACATGGTTCCTTTTGAGAATATGCATAGAATCACTTTTTGAGTCGATTTAAGCACGAAATTCGGCAAAGCGTAACAAATTAGGTCAAGATTGATGTCTGCCAAGTTTTGTGAAAATCGGTCCAGGTTTAGATATAGCTCCCATATATATTTTCGTCCGATTTAATGTAAATGGTGCACCAAAAGTCCCTATATATCTTTCGGTTTGCGACGTCCTTTAAAAATGCGACGTCTGTTAGGATTCATCTGTTGAATATACTGAAAGTGGTGAAAGGTATCATATAGTCGGCCCCGTCCGACTTTACTACTTTCCTTACTGGTTTTTTATATTTTGAGGTCCCTAGCAGCAATTTTTAACCGCTCAGACGTAGCTGCAATTTAACAATTCAGTTTCTTAGGAGGTAATCTCCTCACATATACTATATTTCCATGTTTCTACAGAGCTGCAAGCATCGGCGTCAGAACTCCTAGCAGAATAATGTTGGAGATAGGTATATATTTGGATATAATATCTTTATAGTTTTTTTACCTGTAATTTGATATTAGGATATTTGCAAAAATCGCTGAAACCACATAAATTGCGGAAAATGGGGCGGGATCAATATTGAACATTTTCTACAGAATAATTTTCAGTCAGAACTGTGGATTGGTATACGAATTTCATATTTATACCCTTCACCACAAAATTTTGCATAGCTAATTCAATTGAGATAATGCATTAGCAGTTTTTTTTACATGCAATTTTTCATTGATTTCAGAATGGTATGTGTATGGGATTTTTTCAATTGTTTCAAATATCTATCTAGATAGCACTTTGAATTTCGCCCGGTTCCAGCTCAATGGTCCTCCAAAGATTCTATGTCTGTTCTATCTACAGGATAATGTAGATATTAACATTTCTTGTATGTACCCAAAGTGGTGAAAGGTATCATATAGTCGGAATGTCCGACTTTTGAACTTTCCTTTCTATTCAAAATTTCTATGATTTGGTGAAAATCATTCATATTTATTATTTCTCACAATGGAATCCTGTTCATTATTATCCTAGGTTGATACCCTTTTTTGTGGAAGTTCATAGAAAATGAAATTAAAAAAAAATTAAATAAGAAACCGCAACCGAAACCCTTCTAAGAAGTCTCTAATTGATGTTTAGTAGTCAAATTAAAATGAGGAATTAATTTCTTTGTTCACCCTTTTTAATCATTTTCGACCTTTATGTTTAAAATGTCATTTTATTAATTTGAGTACACTTTTCCCCTGTAAGATTTACAAGTGAAAGTCAAACCCCAAAGAAAAATAATTCATTTGCAGATTTTAAATGTTAAAGTGTCGGCAAGATGGCCTATGACTGGAGAAATGTTAAAGTTAATCTTAAAGATTTACACTTTAAGCGGTAAAAGAAAAACGACAGACAGCATCGAAGTCAAAAGAAGAAGCTACCGGCAATGTCAAAAACTAAAAGCAAAGGCATTCGAATGACTGCAACAGTTCGTGGCAAACGAAAGAAGAAAAAAAAACAACTGAAAAAGAAACAACATTAATTAATCATCTCATTACTGAAGAAAATGTTTTCGTTTGCCAAAAATAGCAAACAACTAGGGAAAGGTTCCAAACAACAGCAGCAGTGACGGAATAATAAAACTTTTTTTTAACGAGCGATGCCAACAGATAACAGCGAACCCCTCAAAAAAGGCGACATAGACTGCAAAAGCAACGAAGAAAAAATGACAATATAAAACCGCTGAAACCAACAGCTGTCTTTCATTACCAAGGAACATTTTTTAGCTATGTCGTAACTATACCGTCACCGTATTCATACTCCAGCGGCAGCAGCAAAAATAAACAAAAGGCCTCCACACTCGTATTTTGTTGTTTAACCTCCTTAAGTAGGTATGGTTTTGCTGCGTAGTTTGGTAGAGCGTTAACTGTAAATATTTGGTCAACCAAAAAAAGCTACACACAGATATCTCCCCCTCGCGGTATTATTTTATTATTTCCTTTCGCGCTAAGTTTGTAGAATTTAGGAAAAAATAGGAAAAATAGAATAGAAGTATTATTAATTTTTAAGTGGCTGAATCGGAACATTTTAAAAATAGATATATAATAGTATAGATATATTTTTTAAATGTTCTGCAAAGAAATGAATTACCCTCCAAAACTCTGGAATATTAAATCAATGTATAATAAAACGACTAAAAACTTCGTTGTCGTCTTCCGGGCCAAACTTCTTATACTGTCCGGTGTGCATTATTTTTTTTTATAAATTGTCTTGTCAAATTACAGGTGCCTATGTTGGAAAACTGAGCCAGAAACATCTATGTACCGAAATAAGGCGGATTTGTTGTAAAAATTTAAAACTTTCTGGAAAAGTGGTTTATTCACCAGGAATCCGAAATGAAAAATTACGGCCACTTCAGCGTACCGAAAATTCAAATTACAGCCACTTCTGTGGGAAAACCTGCAAATTACGCATTTAAATGGATGACTAGAACCTCCAAATACCAACAATAGGGTGTTACTTTATATTGGAGCCAAAGATCTGACACCTCATGTGTACATAAATATCAAACTGGGGCCAATTCGGTTTAAAAATGTGCCCAAAGTCCCCAATAATGAGGGGCACTGCTTTTTAGGGGAATTATAATCTAAAATATTAAATGACAGTCAATTTGGGTAACCCCTTTTTACACCCAATTCGGGCGGTCCCCAAAAAGAGGACCAACATTTATATTTTTTATTTGGAAGTTTTTTTTTAACCAATGGGAACCTAACATACTAAATTACAGCTGATTCAATTTCAAAACGTGCCCAAAACATTAAAAATATTTGGTGTACCGCTAGATGACGCTACCCTAAAAATGGACCGAGATATGCCATTTTTAATACCAACCATTTAGGAGGGGCAAACCGACAGACAGACGGACATGGCTAAATCGATATACAATTTTATCCTCAGGTGATATTGCAAACGGAATGACAAATTTAATATACATGGACTCATATTCTTTTTTACGAGTATTCTCCAAGAACTTGGAAAGACTGCGCCAAACTATTTCTCTGGAACAGAAGGTGATGATTACATGAAGGAACAAAATTCCAAAAAAAAAATGTTATTAATATCTCAAAGTTTTTTATTTAAGTCACTCTTAAATTTAACCATTCTACAAAAGCAAAACAAAATATTTTTATTAGATTCCTTATCGTGTTCGTTCTAGTTTGTATCTTCACCTTGGATACTAAAGTAAATAAGAAAAGTAAAAACAAAGATACCAAGTCACAATTAGTAGATGCACACAATTACACTTTCTTATCTCAATCAAAAAAGGCGAGTGAGATTTAATGTGTCAATTAAAAAAGTAAAAACAAATCGCATTCTTTTATATTGTGAAACTTTTCCAAATTCGTCCAAAGCAAAAATTATACAAATGTTCACGTATATCGAAAATAGATTCATTTGCATTATGAACTAACACAACTTCGCTAAGTGAGCTAATAAAGGTATTATGGTTGTTCTGAACCCATCAGAATGGATATAATCCTATTCTAAATTTAGTTTTATCAAGATATTTCTTTTGAGCTGATTCCATTTATTTTATTTGAATTATCCTTTATCTTCATAAATGGTCGATATTCTGTGTGTCGAGTGCATGTGTATTGGTGCACTGGGCGAATTATTAGAAAGGACTATAAATTGACATTCTGGATTTTGAAGACTGACATCTATGTAGACAATATTCAATAGAGGTCAATATTTTGGCATACCGCCATTTTGGGCCGAGTTTTTAGGGGATGACATATGTCTATGTAGAATATTATCAATATGGGTGCATGTTTTATAATTGCCGCTATTTAACGATCCCGTCCTATAATCGGAATTTTGTAGGTTCTAGAAAAATTTTCCCAATGTTTTTATGAAAATTTGTCAATATTCAATGGGTCAAATGGACTCAGACTTTTGTGTGAAAAATGACAATTGTATTCTATGTTCCTGAAGAACATAGACCTAAGAAGTTAATAGTATATCCAAGAGGATATACAATTATATTGTTGTATGTACTCGGATGTAGGAATTATACAAAGATATTTACAGCTCACATTTTAGTGTGGTAATGGTAATACCACACTAGAAGATGAAAATGTCGCGCGCATCGCTATGAAATCATACACGAGGTTCCGGTTATGTTCAGAAACCAGCGGAGGTTCACCCCTTTATAACTCGGGAACTACTTATGTATATGAAAAAAAGTGAATAGTTTTGGGTTAATTGATCTGTCGTTGCAAACTGTTCATGATATTGACCTCCAAACTTTATTTTGGTGGAAGCTGTGTCTACTTTAATGTAAAAAAATTTGTAAAAACAGGTTGAGGCGAACCAGTTTTTTTATGTTCTCTATCGATTTGTGACTAAGGCACTCATTGCACGGTCTTCGTGTCAAAATAAAACTAAAAGCCAACAAACTGGGGACTACGCCCCTTATGTATCATTTTTCAAAATTTTAACTGCATCTACCTTTAAATGATGGTGACATTTTGAAGCTCGATTTTGAGTGTTTTTCTAATTTTACTTCTAGCTTTAATACGCAAACAGGATTTTCTAAACATCGATTATAAGATTATTGTACTCGCGAATCTGCGTAATTTGATATGTATTTTGTGTATGTAGTATGCACAGCTTCAGAGTAATACTCATCCGAAGGTGCGAATTTTGTGCGATCAAATTTCTAAAAAACCTATTTTTCGGGCCAAATGTTTAGATCTGTCAACTGAATGATATGGGTACCCGCGATCAATAAGGTTTTTTACGTTTCGGATGATATAAAATCTTCTTCGTGAAAATCCATCTACTAGAACGGCGGGAACTGGACTTCCAAAAACACGATTTACTTGCGTTTTCTGTGTATCATTTCCGCTTCAATAAATGACCTCATATGGATTTTGATCTTTTTCGAAAAGAGAACTTTAAAAACGTCAGCCGAAAGAGAGATGTACGCAATTTATCTCAAAAATAGATTGTGCTGGCACATCCATGGTTCTTAATGGACCACATTGAAATGGTATAGATCGATGTATTTTTTTAGGGTGCACACCGAAATCGGATGCGCGTTAATGGCATATGGAGTTTTCGGAAATTATTCGCGTTTTACGATTTTTTGGGTACTTCAATGTAACGTGTGGCACATCTTAGCCGTCAAATGAAATTTCGCAAAATATATATGGATTGGAAGATAAACTTCAGTACTTCATGGAAACCGCATGCGCATCAAATGATTTTGAGAATTACGCGATTTACACGCAATTTAAAATGTATATTTCATAATATTATTTTATTTTAAGATTTATTCATATTTATAGAATTCTAAGATTTATCGGAAGGGTCTTGATATAATCCGCAAGGCGTATACTTATACACAAAAAGTGATTATTATTATATATGTCAATTTTTCGGCGAAATTCGGGTAAAATAGCAGAATAACCCCAACATTTTTTCTGAAATTTCTTGTATACAATTAAAAAAATAAATATGATGACATTATTTTTTCGAACCAAAAGCAAATATTTTTCCTCAATATCTTGTTTTGTTGTCGCTTTGATTTAGAAACCGCTACACGGACTTGTGTGATTTTGATATCATTTGATTCATCATGGTGTTTAGATTATGTAGATATTTTTAAATTATTTTTTTAGGTGTGTGTATGTCATTAATATATTGAAAATATTGATGTAATCTGCTTTATATTTTTTATTTTTCTCATATTTCGCGAATATGTGCAACTTTATCGTGATTATTATAATATATTCATATTCATATTTTACGGAGGAAGATTTATATCAAGGTTTTTGGTCAATATAATAAACGGCGTAATTTTAAGATTTTTTTCTTATGCCCAAAATTAAAACCTCGATAACTTTTGCGCGCATCAACCAAAAATTTGATCGCGAACGGTTTCGGAGTCAGAACATTCTCTATATGTGTATCAAAAATCACTGATGTGCCACAAAAACAAAAAAGCTGATTTTTTGAAAATGGAATATTAAAAAATTGGCAATATTGCCCACCTACATATTTCGGTGATAATCAGATGATATTTAGAAGTTGGAATGGACCTTGGTTTTCTAGTCACTTTAGAGGCCACTATTGTAAGCGGAACATCAGACGTCTTACACGAAGAAATCTATTTATTTAGGGTCAAGTGAACCAAGATTTTTGTGTGTAAAATACCTATTTTGAATCGTATGCTGTAAATGTTTACTACGGGAAAACATATTTTGTAAAATATACCACTGTAAGAAAGAGGAGATTTTGGCCAATAGGCACGAAATATAGATCCGCAGAAAATTACAGTTCGGAGGTAGTTTTTTAGGGTATCATACGGTCGGCCCCGTCCAGCTATACTGCTCCGCTCACTGGTTTTTATATATTTTGTGTAAACTAACATTTAATTTTCACAGATGCAAGGGTTGTAAAGTTGACCTGTAAATATTTTAAAGACACCCTTAAGTTTGTTTATAAAGACTACATTTAACTAGTCTTAAAGACTCATTTCATCTGGTTTATAAAGACTTTTTTCAGCTCGTATTTTAAGACACTTTTCAACTCGTTTACCAAGACAGCCTTCAGGTCATCCATATCGAATTTCTCCTGCCCGTCTTTATATACTGCATTCCATTGGTATATGAAGTCTCTATTCAGATCCATTTATAAAACTACTTTCAGATCCGTCTTTAGAGGGTCGCCAAAGATCCATCTTCAGCTCGTCTTTAAATCCTCTCTTCACATTAATTTGCAAAGTCTCCATTTCGCTCAGCTTGTCATAAAAGACTCCCTTCATTTCGTCTATAAAGATTGCCTTCCGCTCGTCTTTAAAGACTCTCCTCGGCTCTTTTATAAAGACTCCAATCAGCTCATCTTAAAGGCTCCTTTCAGCTCGTTTATAAAAATCATTCCGCTCGTATTTAAAGAACCTCTTTAGCTCCTTTATAAAGACAGCCTTAAAGTCGTCTAAATCGAATATCTCCTGCTCGTATTTTCAGACTGCCTTCCATTTGTTTATAAAGACTCTCTTCAGATTTGTTTATAAAGCCATTTTCAGGACCGTCTTCAGCTCGTCTATAAATCCTCTCTTCGTTCATTCGTCTTTAAAGACTCAATTTAGCTTATTTATGAAGATTACATTCATCTTGTCTACTAGAACTGTCACCAGATAGGTCTTTAAAACTACCTTCAGATCATCTATGAACAGCCCTCATAAAGATACCTTTTATCTGACCATCCATATATTAGGGAACCATTTGTCTACTTTTCACTTCAATTAAATCGGATCTTTTTCGTGTATTCCTACATTAAAGTTTTTCTACCAGAATTCTTCTATCTCCATTCTTCATCAGCTTATATCGCCTAGGCATCAATTGCCTTCTAGTTTTGTTAACTTATTCAAAAATCTTTAAACTTTGCCCTTGTTTACAAATGCAAAACAATTTCCCTTTTGTTGATGACATTTGAACAAAACTTTCACCTATTCTTCTAACCCCATTCACCCCTGAAAGACACTTTGACATAGTTGTTGGCACAGAAGTCAAATATTTTGGTATTTGGCCCCAAAAGGCCTTCCCACAAAAATTTGTTCAATTCAAATGTTGTAGCAGGTTGTCATTGTTGTTGTATATATTTTTGGAATACCCAGAGTATGTTAATTGATGTGGCAGCTAACAGACAACCGGCACGTTGTACAGTGAACAGTGGTGGCAGATAATAGCCAACTTAATTAAGATCAAGTACCGATGACAACAGCTCTCGTTTGGTATGACTGGTAGTGGTGTCCAACAACAACTACAGCAGCAGCAAACACATGTTACTCCTGTCTCACACACTGATTGTACAAGAAACGAAATACGGGCAAGAATTTAATTAAATATGATTTTTCCGTTTTGTTGGTGGAAAATACGTGGGATTTTACTTATTGTTGCTGAGGATATAAATAACAAATGAAGATAAATAATAAAAAATGTGAAGGAAGACATGATATCATTTCAATTTCCGCAAATAAATAACTTTTCAATGGATGTTGCTTTTTTTCTGCCAAAGATTTTGTCAGGGCGGGAGTTGTACTTCCCATCTACTTACAAATAAATTCTAAAAAAAGAAAATTTATTTTTTCCATATAGTATTGTATTAATATGTTAGAATGCTTATCAAGAACAGACAAGCATGCTGACCATGATATACCGTTGCCAGTTAATCATTCGATCAGTCTGGAAAAAATATTACAATTTATTTTTATGCCCTCTACCATGGAGTGCGGGAATGAAAAGAAGTCACTGGGTACCAAGCCAATTGATGGTCGTTAATTCTGAGTGGGAATACATAGAAGTCATTGGGAGCTAGCACCGTACAACGGAAATTGGTAGACCTAGGAAAAAACGTGGTTAAAAAAACTCCTTTGAAGAAAATTGACATTATAGGTCCCCATATAAAGTTTCATGCACATTTTTTATTTGTATGGCTAAATAAAAGTCACTTCAACCGATGTGACATTTCTTTTCAGAAAATGTTCAGTATAGGTTCATATTTTGACACAGCTCTCATGTAAAAATCGCAGTCGTATCGTCTTGCTAACGTAATTTAATTCGGCATTCCGGGTTCTTGTAGGGTGAAAAATATATGTGCAACAAAAAAATTACAATATAGGTCTATGTATGGCAAAGGCCCCATGACCCATCCTTTTTCATATTATATAGGTATTATGATGGCTCTGGACGAATTTTGCTAACTAAGTAGCTCTTATTGGGTAAGATATTTCTTTGCAAAATATTTGCAGTATAGGTCCATGTTTTGACATAGACCCCATATGAAGAACCCTTCTCATTTTAGGAATTTGGATGGCCCTAGGTGCATTTCACAAACGAAAGGGTTTTAATTAGGGTTGGTAAGTAAAAACACCTTCGCAGAAAATGTTCAATATCGGTCTTCGCTTTATTATACCAAAAGTGCTCCCAACTGAGCTGAGCGCGAACCCCGCCATAACGCCGCATTAGGTCTAGAACGTACAAATTTCATTGTAAAATAAAAAAATCCTTTTCGAAAGCGTAGTTCAATTTATAAACACATAAAGACTACTACTTTTACTTCGAAAACCAACAATCTTGCAGCTTAATGCTACCTTATTAAATTAATTAGTAAAAAAGGGTAGCTTTTGTCAGGAAGGAGAAAATACACCTCTACCTTATGGCCAATAATGTCAGAATTAATTAAAAACCAACACAACAAGTCGTTTTCTGTTAATTTTACATATTTTTAACATTTTACCCAAAACGCGAAAAATTAATGGAATGTTATACCATGTACTGCACTCGAACAACGTAGTTCGCTCTCAAAATTACAGCAATACGCTGAATGGTTTTTTTTTCAGTAACA